>NC_056743.1:666676050-666741329 GCF_019279795.1 Protopterus annectens
GAAAGGGCTTTTTAGAAGGAGGGCCCTAAAGGGGTTGCAGCTGCCACTGCTAAAAATCCTTTACCTTCTGAAAGGGAATCTAGAGCTTTAGAGCGATGGGGAAAGAAAGTTTATACTTTTGCAACTCTTTCTATAAGGGCATTGAATTGTCAATTCCATATGATTCAGTACCAAGAGTATTTGTTAGATGAATTGTATAAGAAACTTTCCTCCTCTGAGTCCCTTGACCGTAAATCTCTTCAGGATCTGGTACATAACTCACAGCAGGTTAGCAACCATTTTCTGCAATGTGGCTATGATGCACTGGAAGCTTCATGTAGGTCAGCAATGACAGGGGCAGTTATACGAAGGCATGCCTGGTTGAAGGAACAATCTCTACCGGACCATGTTTAAGCTAAGCTCCTGGATGCTTCAATGGAAAAACAAAAATTAGTTGGTTCCACGGCCCAGGAGGTCTTGAAGTTTGAAGAAAAGGCAAAATCTGTGCAAACAGTCAAGGACCTTCTGCAGGTACAACCACCGAGATTCAGCAGAAATTGGCCTACTAAGAATTGGTCCTTTCCAGACTCAGACAGATCACAGAGAGGCAGGAACAGGCGTACCAGAGGTAGGGGGCAAGCTAGAGGCCACTACAGAGGCAGTCAGTGGCCGCCACCCAACCAGAGAGGTAGTGCAGGAACAACAACAACAACTGCTACACCAGGACAAACACAATGACTTACCTTTGACTCCGCCAACCAGGGCTCAATTAGAAGCACCATTAGGTGGAAAGCTTTCTTTATTTTCAGAAAATTGGCATTACATTACAAGGGACGCATGGACACTGCAAATAATAGACAAAGGATACAGGTTCCATTTCCACACATTGCCAAAAAGAAAAGGAATGCCAAACCTGCCACCAAATCAGATGGCGGAGGCTTTGAAGCAAATCACCAAATTACTGCAAATGGAAGCCATAGAGAAGGTTCCTCTCTCAGAACAAGGCCAAGGATTTTATTCAAGGCTGTTCCTTGTTCCAAGGAAAGAAAATCAATGGAGGCCTATTCTCGATCTGTCCGCACTGAACACTTGCCTCATTGTGCCGAAATTCAAAATGCTGACCCTACAGCAGCTTCTTCCCGTGCTGGGCAAGGAGTCTTGGCTGGTGACTCTAGATCTCAAGGAGGCATACCTGCATGTCCCCATTCGACAAAGTTGCAGAAGACACCTCAGATTTCTTGCAGGATCAGAGCATTATCAATTCTCAGCATTGCCCTTTGGCTTGTGTACTGCGCCCAGAGTATTCACGAAATGCCTGGCATCAGTAATTGCACACTGCAGGCTTCAGGGGATTCAAATCTACCCATATCTGGACGACTGCCTGATACAAGCGGACAGCAAGACAAAATTGTTAAAGGACTTGGACTATGCCATCCAGCTACTACAGGCCTTGGGATACACAGTCAGCATCCAAAAATTAAGACTTGTGCCATCCCGAAGGATAACTTTTTTGGGTGCAGATCTGGATACAACCACCCAAATGGCCTTTGTCACAGAGGAAAAACAGAAACAACTTCTAGATTACTTCAAGAATCTGACAAGACAAACCCAGTTAACTGCAAGGAAGATCTTGCAGGCCCTGGGTTTCATGGCATCCTGCATAATACTAATTCCACAAGCCAGGCTACATATGAGAAGATTGCAATGGTACCTAAGGAGTGTATGGACCCAGCACAGTCACAGCTTAGAAACTCTGATTCCAATCATACCTTGCCTTCAAAAGGAATTCCTGTGGTGGGCGCTAGCCTGCCAGACCAACAGAGGGTTGCCTTTCTTCAAACCAAAAGCAAACCAAACCATCACCACGGACGCTTCAGACCGAGGTTGGGGGGCACACATGGAGGACAAATGTATCCAAGGGCTATGGTCTCAAGGGCAACTGCAAATGCACATAAACCAAAAGGAAATGCTGGCAGTGATGCATGCAATCGAGGCTTTCAAACCTTTCCTTCGACAAGGCCACCTGCTAATAAGGACAGACAACACCACAGTTATGTGGTACATAAACAAGCAAGGAGGCACGCACTCCTACCCTCTATGCAGGCTAGCTATGAATCTATGGGATCTTTGTTTGAAACTCAATATACAACTACAGGCCCAGTTCGTGCCAGGGAAAGACAATACTCTGGCAGACAGCTTAAGCAGAACTACCATGGATGCACACGAATGGATGCTGCACCCAGACATCATCTTACTCATAACACAGATATGGGGAAGGCCCGAGATAGATCTGTTCGCCTCACCCCACAATCATCAACTGAAAATTTTTTTGCACAAGGACATACCATCCACAAGCATGGAAGGTGGACTCTCTCTTTCAGCTGGAAAGCCCGAAAAGTCTATGCTTTCCCACCAATTCCATTAATGTCCAAGGTTTTACTGAAGATCAAGGCAGAACAGCCAAAAGTGATTCTGATAGCTCCAGACTGGCCAAGGCAGCATTGGTACCCACTGCTGAATAGCTTATCACACACGAAACCGTGGCCTCTCCCATTATGGCCTCTTCTTCTGACGCAGAACAATTACAAGATCCTGCATCCCAACCTAAGGACCTTGCAGCTAACTGCCTGGAGAATACCATGACTCCTTTTCAGGACAGCTTATCCCAGAGGGTAAAGGACATTATTATGGAAGTTCGCCGCCCTTCCACAAGGAAGGCATACTCAGCAAAATGGAGAAGATTTCTCATTTGGAACACAACAAAAGGCCTTGATGTGACAGTGATTAACATGTCACATATACTGGAATACTTAGCAGAATTGTACCACAATGGCCTGTCTTATTCTTCCATTAAAATACATGCCTCAGCAATTTCAGCAGAATACAATGTAAATCCTCCTGTCTTCTTGCATCCTCTCTTAAGACAATTTCTCAGAGGAATCAAAAACATCAATCCTCCAAGGAGACCACCTTTACCTACTTGGGACCTTAACTTTGTACTGGAAAAACTAACACTTCCTCCATTTGAACCAGCAGCATCGGCAGATCCACAGTTTCTATCTTGGAAAACTGCATTCCTTCTGGCCATAACTTTAGCAAGAAGAGTATCAGAGTTGCAAGCTTTAATGGCAGTCCAGCCATTTCTTATTTTTCGTCAGAACAGAGTTTCATTAAGAACCAACCCAACTTTTATGCCAAAGGTGGTATCTAGAGTATCCTTGAACCAAGCAATTCATTTGCCTACATTCTTCCCAAATCCACAAAATAAAGGGGAGAAACTTCTACACACTCTGGATATCCACAGACAATTACGCTACTATTTGGACAGAACTAAAAGCTACAGAAAGACTGACCAACTGTTTGTAGCATATGCTGCTGGGACACAAGGAAAAGCAATTTCCAAACAGACAATCTCAAAATGGATAGGAAATTGCGTTCGCTTTTGTTACTCCTTTCATGGAAAGACTGTTCCTGTGAATATTAGGCCTCATTTCACGAGAGCCACAGCCACCACTACAGCCTTCCTAAGAGACGTGGCTACCAAGGACATTTTAGAGGCTGCTACATGGAGCTCCGTGCATACTTTTGCCAAGCATTACAATTTACCATTCTACTCCAGATCCAGAGCAGGTTTTGCTACAGCAGTCCTGCAGGGTCTCTTAACTACACCATCATTTTTTTAGTACCTCCTCCCCCAGATTGGCTATGGTATTCTACCCATATGTTATGACTGCAGATGCATCCTTGAAGGACATAGTACAGTTTTGTACCTACCATAAATGTAGATGTCCGATAGGTATGCATCTGCAGTCAGGTTTACCCTCCCTCCTTCCCCTCTGTAGTACTCCTAGGGTGCTTACCCCTTCATTAGCTAGCTGGGGGAATCTGTTATGGTGTATTTGTTTGTATATATGTATATTTTTTTTGCATTATGTTTGCAATTTTTTGGTATTTTATCCAAATTTAGCCTTCATTGAGGGCACCTGGCATCTGGGGCAAGAAAAACTGAGGAAGATGGCATCGGCTGATGCTTTTATACCCCAGACGCTCTGACGGGGAAAGTGCGACATCAGCCGAGGCCAGACCCAGACTTTGGAATCCGGCCGACCGAAGGGCTGCCTGAGGCAGGACAACCCATATGTTATGACTGCAGATGCATACCCATCGGACATCTACATTTATGGTAGGTACAAAACTGTACTTTCTGCCTCTTGGCAGTTCTATTGCTATTGTTGCCTATGTCTAGGTTGATAGGTGTGTGGTGGTTTTCTGTGTTTGGTCAGCAAACTTGATTTGAGGGTTTGAAGGTAGAAAGGGATTGTGGGAGTGGGAGGAACTCTAGCCTTGAATCTGCTCTGTAAAGTTGCTGGATGGGATCCAACATCAGATCCAAGACCCAGATGTGATGAATAATGAAATAGATTAACATAGATATCAAGTTATGGTACTGTTTTGTACGCCAAGAAGACTCCAGAGAATTTTTCCTGCATTTTCTGTGTGTTTCTACCAAAAAAACAAAAAAATAATCCTTGTTTTCCTGCCTTCCTTGACTAGTTTAGACCAGTTTACAGGCATTGCTGTATTCTGGGCTGTGGTGTAGTTCCTGTGTTGTCCATTACCTTACTTGGATAGAAGGAAGTTTCTTTGCTCACCAGTGGGAGTGGGGAGCCTTGAGCAGCCTACCTGTCCCTATAGGAAGTGACCTCAGCACAAGAAGCTGTAGTAATTGGTTATTTTGGACCATTTCTAGCTCTTTTGTAGTTCACTGTTTAAAATCCGCATTTGCACAGCTTTATGCATAGCAGCGCAGCGCTGGTTAAACTTTTTCTGGCTCCGCCAAGTCTGCTCTTCAAATTTTCCCATAAGGAAGTTCTACTCTTAGTATAACCAGACTACTTACTATATTATAAGCCTAGCACTTGTTCTCAGTACTTCTCTACTAAGTAAGCACTCTCGTACTAAGTAAAGCACTACATCTACTTACCTCCCCTGTGAATATCCACTTCCCTTAAAGGTACAGCACTCCCTTATACAGTTCTAGCATGTCGAGTGGTAGATTACTGGCATCGTCTCCAGTTCAGCTGGTCAATCTGGATATCTTGAGACAATGCTACAATTGTCTCATGTACACAGACAACCCTCTCCTCCTCCCAACAAACACAAATACATGTGAGAGATGCAACTATATAGCCAAACTGGAGGCTGACCTCTCTCAACTCAGGGCTGGCATGACCAGACAGGAGGAGATGGCAACCACACACACAACAATCCCAGTTCCACATAGACCTACCACAACTGCAAACCAGACACATAAAAACATAGACATACTCGGAGGCTCTAATAAAAAACTTACCAAAACAACAGAGGCTCCCAAAGCAGACACCCAAACATCCACCACCTCAAAACAAATCACAGGCAACACATACTTCAATAAATCAGTGTGTCAACCAATCACAGCCCTTAAGGCCAAACACCTTGCCAGATACACTAGTAATAGGTGACTCTATAGTCAGACACACTGATGTCCTGCTGACCAGGCTGAACAAGGAGAAGGTGACTGTGAGCTGTCTATCGGGAGCTAGGATCCGCCACGTAACACACGCACTCAGGTCACTCCAAAGCAAGTGCAGATATGACTCCGTCATTGTCCATGCTGGTGTGAATGACCTGAGATGTACCTCCCTGGACTACATGAAAAGAGACATAGAGGAGCTCTCTGATTATGTAGCCCAGGCTGGTATGACCCTGACTCTGAGCAGCATCTTGCCCTCACCAAGAATGATACCACAATACAAAGACAAGATGATCAGCTTTAACAATTGGCTCAAGTACTGGTGTCATTCTAAGGGGATCCAATGTCTGTCTGCCTGGGATGACATGTTGGACAAGCCACGCTGCTTCGCAAGGGGATGGCTTACACCTGTCACCACTGGGCTTCCGGATATTGGCTAAGGCTCTTGCCACCCCCATAGTGCCTTTTTTAGGCAAGGCTCAAAAGACAAACCCACCTCCTTAGAAAACAATAATGGAAAAAAACTAAGGGTAATGCTGCTCAACGCCAGAAGTCTAAATCTCAAGATGCAGGCACTTGATGCACTCCTCAGCATGGAGAGCATCGACGTCTGTGCATTAACTGAAACCTGGTTCAAGAATTCTGAGAGCACCCCAGCGTTACCAGGCTATACCTCGTATCATGGTTTTCGGCCCCAAAACCCGGGCCGAACCACAAAGGGAGGGGGAGTGTCCATATTCATCAAGGACACCCACACCTCCAGGTTAGTAGCAACACAAGAAGCATCAGAGACCATACAGGTGCAACTAACCATAGGCAAAACTGCTGTACAACTGGTAGCATGTTACAGACCACCCTCCCAATCTCAAGAACTCCACTCAGCCTTCCTGAAGAACACTGGAGGATATGAATGTATCACAAAATACCATCATACTGTGAGACTTCAACTACCCAAACATAGATTGGGTACATTATTCTAGCCCTAATACCCTAGCCCAAAGGGTCCTGGAATTCATAAATTCAAATGCACTGGAACAATTAGTCACCTCTCCCACTAGGGGAGATGATATACTAGACCTGATAATCACAAACATGGGGACAAAATGCTCCACACCGGAAGTATGCCCCTCACTAGTTAGATATGACCAGAAACTAATCACCCTGGATATACATATCCCACCTCCACCCCCAGCATAAAAGACCACAGTGAAAAACTTCTCAAAAGCAGACTTCACTTTTCTTAAGACTGAGATGGTATCCTTTAAGCCCACTGTGCCAGTGGATACCACATCCCACAATGCCGAATCCTTCACAAATGCTTTCTATGGACATCTCCAAGAATGCCTGGATCATCCAATCCCAAACAAATCCAAGTCCCTCTCCACCAAAGGTAATCGTCCTGTCTGGTGGACCTCAGCCATAAACAAATTGTATAACAAAAGAAGTAAGCTACTGCACGTCCGAGCAAAATCCCATGAAGGGAAGACATCTCTGATCAACATTAGCAAAAAACTACGTTCTCTCATAACATCCAAGGCCAACTTTGAGAGAGAAATCGCTAAGGACACTAAAGATATAACCACAAAGCCTACTTCAGCTATGTTAGAAACCTGGGCGGAAACCCTCAGATATGCTCAGAGTTGGATCACAACAATAAAAAATACACTGAACCCACAGATATTGCCAACATTCTGGCTGACAGGTTCAGTGCAAATTTCTCCCCTCCATCCCCAAAAGAAGAAATACTTATCCTAGCTGAATGTAATCTCCCTGTCATCTCAGATGTCCAAGTGAGAACCGCCCTAAACAAAGCAAAAAACACGGCATCAATGGGATCTGACTGTATCCCGGGTTGCGTGTTACGTGAACTCCAAGAGGAGCTCAACCCACACATAAAAATGCTATTTAACCTTAGCCTTACTTCGGGATATGTACCTGAACACTGGCGTACAGCAACAGTGGTCCCACTCCACAAGGGGGGGTGCCTCTATAGACCCTGGAAACTACCGCCCCATAAACTTAACCAGCCTGGTCTGCAAAGCTATGGAACGAATCATCATGGAACTCATAAACAGGGACAAAGGGGACCTACAGACACTTGACCCCACCCAGTTCGGCTTTGTAAAGGGCAGATCCTGCCTTTTAAACCTGGTTGACTTTTTCAAAACAGTCACTAGAGCCATTGACGAGGGCAAAGCAGTCCATACAGCATACCTAGACTTGGCCAAGGCCTTCGACACAGTACCCCACTCAGGCATTATAGATAAGCTCAACAGCTTAAATATAATCCCTTATGTCACTAGATGGGTTGCAAACTGGCTAAAGGACAGAACCCATAAAGTTAAAATCGCTGGAGCAATGTCAGACTCAAAGCCAGTCACAAGTGGTGTCCCACAGGGATCTGTCCTGGGACCCCTCTTGTTTGACATTTATTTCTCAGATGTTAAAGCAAACACGGGAGGGCTGTGGCTGACAAAGTTCGCAGATGACTGCAAACTAGGCGCCATAGTAGATGCACCAGCAAACACACACATCCTACAAAAAGGCCTCACAGAAATGGGCAACTGGTGCCGGAGTCACGGCCTTAAACTAGATGCCAAAAAATGTATAGTCATCCCCTTTGGGAAAAACAAAGTACCCACAAATTATCACATAGACAACAACCCACTGAGTACTGAAAAAGTAATCGGAGACCTAGGGACCCAAGTCGACAGCGACCTCTCATTTGATACCCATGTTGCCAAAGTGGTTAGAAAAACATTCTACCTTGCACACCTCATCATGAAGGGATTCACATCCAGATCCAAGGATGTCATTGTACCCCTATATTCCTCCCTCATCAGACCCATGATTGAGTACAATGCCCTATTTGGTATGTACCTCACCCGGCATTTGCAGCGGCTGGAGAGACCACAAGGGTACCTCACCAAGAGGATCAAGGGTCTCCAACATATGTCTTATTCTGCCAGACTAAAGAAACTTCAGCTCTATTCAGTATCATACCGCCTGCTCAGAGGTGATCTCTGCCTGACGTACAAGGCCATGTCCAATCAGGATCTGATGGACATGCTCCACCTCAGAAAATCCAAGTCCATCAGGACCACGAGAGCTAAAGACTTGAACCTCGGCACAAGTATGAGTAGGACATGCTGGAGGGATAGATTCATAACCCAGAGGCTTCCCATGCTTTGGAACAAGATCCCAGTTCGTATTAGGCAGAGCCCCCTCACTGACACTCTTCAAGAGAAATCTTGAGTGGATGGGAGATCGTAAGTTTACCCCAGGGGTCACATCTGTGTCACTGCTAGACAGGGGCACAGTAAACTTAATTCTATTATATAAGGGGACCTTCATTGTGTCACTACTAGACACAGTATTCTTAATTTATTCTGTACATTTTTGTACCATTTCATGGGGTGGCAAATGCCACATCACTATGGCTAGGCTTACAAATGCCCCAGGGCAGATAGCCTAGTACTATAGTATGAAACTATGAAATGTTGGAGGTGTGATGGGAAAGAAAAAAAAAAAGGTAATTGGGAACATCTTTTCTTGGAGTGCAGTGAGTTTGGTGGACTTTGATTTCCTGCTGGATGCACTGTTGTAAATGCTGGCTGGGCAGATTGGTGTCACAAGGGAGATGATTTTTCTGAGCTAAAATATGGACTGTGAATTGCCTAGACATGGTAAAGCCATGCTTTCTCTAATTGTGGTTTCTGCCAGAAAATCAGTCAATAGAAAATGGAAATCAGAATCTTAATCATTGGTATTAGAAGTAGTGAATATAGTAACAGAGAGTGAACTGGAATTGAGATATTAGAAAAAGATAGCAGCAAACTGCATAGAAAAAAAATGGAAATTGTGGGAATAGTGCATACAGGGGAGGAATGAGGTTTAAAAGAAGCCAGGGCTTAAATGAGCTATGGTAATGTTTGACTTAAAATGATTGGATAAATTATAAGCAATATATGATGTTTGCAACTGGGAGAATGCATCAGTATGATTTGTGATGTAAAATGCTTGCATCAAGGATTGTGTCCGTGTGATTTGTTTTCATTTATGTAAATGTATTATTGGTTATTATGTAAATTATTTAATATACAATTTTTTATATATATATATATATATATATATATATATATATATATATATATATATATATATATATTTCTATGATTTGTATATTTCATTAGGATGTATTCAGGGAGTGCACACTACTGGTAACCCCCACCAGAGATCTCTCTAAACCCAACACTTTCTAGTTTGGAATCATTGATCTGAAGTAGGAGATTCATTTGTCTGCAACCTGTGGGTCATGGATCCGATATCGGATCCGAACCGGCATGGTTTTACCAGCTATGGATCCGAGCTCCTAGCTCCTCCCCTCACCCATAATGCCCTGCTCTCCCTACATGACCTCAGATCTAGTTTGCCGCGCTGGCAACCAGGTCCTTGGATTCTGAGCTCTTCAGCTAAGTGATTTTTGTAGTTAAAGAAAGCGTTTTTTCAATAGTTAAGTTTTTTGAGTGATTGTGTTAGGTTCCCTTTCATAATTTGTTAGTTGTAGCTTAAAATTCTTAATTTTAAGAACTTTAGTTTACCCTCCCCTCTCTGGTCATAGTTTGTGTGAGTGTTTTGTGTGGGGCCTTGTGTGTGTGTGTACTTTTAGTACCAGTTTCTCTTTTGTCTTTGCCTTTTTTTTTGTTAAAAAAAAAAAAAAAAGACTTTTACCATGTCAGAGGCCCCTAAGGCAATTTTCTCCAAATGCTCCGAGTGTGGCCATAAGCTATCCCCTGCTGATGGCCACACTCGATGCATTCGATGCCTTGGGGTTGAACACCTCACTTCTGGATGTTCCATTTGTGCAGGGTTCAACCCCAGGGCATTGAAGGAGTGGAGGTCGAAGCTGGTCCTGGTGGGACTTCTGCCCCCGGACTCGGCTTCAGCTCCCGCTCCTGTGGTGGGAACCGTGGCTTCGGTTCCCGCCTCTCCAGCTCTCCCTCCTCCACCTGGGACTCAACCTCCCGCTACTGCCTTGGAGGAGAGAGAGAGGCAAGAAAAAAGGACCGGAGAGAGAAGCACCACAAGCGGTGGGCCGAGACCTCCGTTTCGGCCCCGCCAGCTAAGCAGGCTTCTCCTCCGGCCTCCTTGGCTACTGGCTCTCCCCTCCCTCGGCTCCGGTCTCGGTCTGCTTTTCACCGGGGCCTGAGGAGGAGGAGACCTGATCTCCGTCGAGGCTATCGAGGAGGCGCACTCAAGGCCTACCTCGGTAGCCTCTTCGAGATCCACTTATTCTCTTTCTGATGCTGATCTGGACCGGATGATGAGAAGGTTCATCCAGGCCCAGATGCAGATGGGAGTGCTCCTGCTCCCCCCCCCCCTCTGGGGGGGAGCTCGACCCCATTTTTCAAGCCTATAGCTCCTTCTCCGACCCACTACCCGGGTTCGGAGCTGGGCAGCTTCGGAGCCGGGGGGGGTCGGCGCCGATAGTACTAGGTACTTCGGATCCGACCTTGCCCTCGAGTGTTTCGGATCCGACCTCTCTGAGCCTGGCTCCGAGCTTCGCATCCGAGGGACTCAGTGTGCCTTCAGCGCCGTCTGTGTCGGAGCGCACTGGCCCCTCGGATCAGAGTGTCTCGGGGCCTGCTCCGATCCACTCTTCGGATCCTTTGGTCGAGGCTGGCTCCCCCTCTGCTTTTGATGTAGTGGAGAGGGCTCTGTTGAGGGCTTCCTGGCCCCCGGCACTTGTTTCGGCTCCGTCCCGCGCTCCATCTGTACTGGGTCAGGCTTCCACCATCCGGCCACTGGGACAGCCCGCTTCAGTGCCCCAAGCTGTTCCTTTGGAACAAAACACTGCTTGCGAGGGCTCCTCGGACAGCCCCCCCGAGGAAGCCCCTCGCAAGCATACGTGTAAAAGGAGGCACATAGACTCCCCCGAGTCTTTAACTGAAGACACGGATTTGGAGGAAGGGGAAGGCTCCCCAAGATCACCCCCCGAGGATGTCTCCTTTGGCGACATCATGGAAATGCTTCGCATAAGGGGGGGGGGGGTGGTCTGCCCCAAAGGCTTTCTCGGACGAGTCCGTGTTCTTGGAGGCATTCGAAGCAGGCCCGTCTACCTCTTGGGTGTCCCCTCCTGCTGACCCACTGGTGGACCTCATTACCACCAGGGCGTGGAAGGAACCGGACACCGTGGAGCCAATCCCTAAAAGGCCTGACCGAATCCTTAGCCCCCCTGCAGACCGTGCGCACTGGAGTAAGGGGCCCCCGGTAGATGCCATGTTGACGGCAGCAGCCACCAAGAGGGAACTCGCTCAGGAGAGTCCCTCAGTCCACCCTCCGAGCAAGGAGTCTCGGATGATGGACCGCTTGGGGAAGCGAATGTTTAGTTCTGCGACCTTCTCAGTGAGAGCGCGCAACTACTTGGCACGTGATCAGGATGCAGGGCGATCTTATTATAGAATACGCTGCATCCCCCCCCCCCCCCCGAGTCCATGTCGGAAGAGGACAAACTCTTGCACTCTACCCGTATGGCCACTCTTCGATCCGTAACAAATACCTCTATGCGATTGCTGTCCCATGCTACTGAGGGAGCTGCTAGAGCTGCAGGAGTAGGCCTAGTCACAAGACGCCAGGCCTGGCTCCGCCATTGCGATTTCACAGAGCCCTTCAAGGCATGCTTCGCGAACGCCCCCTTCGATGGTTCTGCCCTTTTTGGCAAGACGGTTCCCGACACCTTGACCCAGAGCGAAAAGGACGGGAAGACGCTGTCTGCCGTCGGAATCCGCTTCTCTGTGCCCCAGAGACCCTACTCTAGGAACCAAAAGGGCCAGAAGAAGATGTGGTTCCGGAAGTCGCAGCAATCCCAACCCGCTCCGGACAACCAGTCCTTCCGTGGCAGAGGAGGACAGGGAGGACGCCGCCCCAGAGGCAGAGGGGCTCCCACGAACTTCGGGTCCAGAGAACCTTTCTCTGAACGGCCCACGCAGCAGCCCTGAAGGGTTGCCCGACTGCTCCACTCTGGAGGCAGTCGGGGGACGTTTTTCAGAGCACCTAGCGGCATGGGAAGTCCATAACATCAGACCGCTGGGTCCTCCGCATTATATCCAGAGGATACAAGATTCCTTTTCGTCACCTTCCAAAATTAAAATCCCTCCCCGACGTTACACCCGGTCAGCGGGAGGCCGCTTCAGCAGAAATTGTCCATCTGCTGGGGAAAAGAGCCATCCAGCCCGTCCCCCCAGACCAGATCGGATCAGGATTCTACTCCAGGTTCTTTTTAGTGCCAAAGAAGACTGGGGACCTAAGACCAATTTTAGACCTGTCCCTGTTAAACCTGGCAGTTCCCAAAGAGAAGTTCCGGATGGTCACCCTACAGTCTATCCTTCCCCTTTTGGGAAAGAACCACTGGATGTGCTCTATAGACCTCAAGGATGTGTACTACCACATACTAATGGACAGACGTTCCAGGAGGTTTCTTCGCTTCCGGCTGGGAGCCAGTCACTACCAGTTCAGAGTCCTTCCCTTTGGTCTCACCACAGCCCCCAGAGTGTTCACCAAAGTATTAGCAGTGGTTGTGGCCCACCTGAGGCTTCAGGGGGTGCAGGTCTTCCCATACCTGGACGACTGGCTCCTTACCGCCCCAACAAGGCATCTACTATCATTGGCGCGAGACTCCTTTCTTCATCTAGCTCCCCGATTGTGCATCACGATAAATGTAGCAAAATCCAACCTGGCCCCTACTCAGTTGATAGATTTTATAGGTGCCAGGTTAGACACGAGGGAGTTAAGAGCCTTCCTCACAACCGACAGAGTTCAGAGTTTGCGACTCCAGGTGCGGGCCATCCTACACTCCAGCTCTGTTCCGGCGGAATTGGTCCTGAGGGCTCTAGGGTCCATGGCGGCAACAATATCTCTTCTTCCTCTCGCCAGATTCAACATGCGGGTCCTTCAGTGGACACTTCAGGTTCAGTGGTCTTACCTTGCTCTACCTCTGCATCACCCCATTGCAATCAGCAAGGCTTGCAAGTGGTCCCTCTTGTGGTGGCTCCACTCACAGGATCTCCACGGAGGCCGCCCTTTTTGTGCTTCTCCCCCTCTCGCCACGGTGACCACGAACGCCTCCCGCTTCGGGTGGGGGGGGCATATTGCAGGCAGGACAGTCCAAGGCACGTGGAACGACTCCCTGCATATCAGTGTTCTAGAGATGAGAGCAGTGCTCTTGGCGTTGCGAGCACTTCAGGCCTTTCTTCCCCTGGGAACAATTGCGATTCAGTCAGACAACATGTCTGTGGTCTGGTACATCAACAAACAGGGGGAACCAGGTCTTATCCCTTATGTCGAGAAGCCATGAGAGTGTGGGAATGGGCAGTCTCCACCAACCGCTTTCTCATCGCAACGCATATTCCTGGTCGGTCCAACATCCTGGCGGACAAACTCAGTCGCACCATTCTCTCCCCGTACGAGTGGTCTCTCAATACTCAAGTAGCGAAACGTATCTTCGCACGGTGGGAAACTTCTTGTTGCGATCCTTTTGCGTCTCCCTTAAACACCAAGTGCGACAGTTTTTTCGCTCTAATCCCTCCTCCAGGGGATTCCCCGGGAGACACTCTGGTGCATGCTTGGCCTCCCGGTCTTCTTTATGCTTACCCCCCTTTGCCCCTGATGCTCCAAGTTCCTCAGAAAGCCTCTCGGTTGGGGTGCAGAATGATCCTCATTGCCCCATTCTGGCCTCTGCAGATCTGGTTCCCTTTCCCAAGGTCTCACTCGGTGAATCCACCTTGGATTCTAGATCCCATTCCGGATCTGATTTTGCATCCATCGAACCTACCAACTCCGAATCTGGGCAACCTGAAGCTAACGGCTTGGCTGCTCCAGTTCCACTCCTAATTAGGACTCCCGGTATCTCGTCTCCCGTTAAGGCCATCTTGGTAGCGGCTCATAAGCCATCTACCAGGAAAGTTTACCACAGTAAATGGAAACGGTTTTCCATTTGGGCGGAGCGGCAAGGTCTAGATCCCTTCACGGTTCCTCTTCCTCTGGTGCTAGACTTCATCACCACTCTTTTTAATGATGTGCCAGTAGTTCCACGGTCAAAGTGCAGCTTGCGGCCATTTCTCACTATCATGTTGGTCATGACTCTGGACCACTTATGTCTGCCAAATTGTGTAAAGTCTTCCTTAAAGGCACCTTTCTCCTTAGGCCCCCTGTTAAGCAAGAGGTTCCTCCATGGGATCTGTCCTTGGTTCTTCAGGCCTTGACCGCTCCCCCATTCAAACCTGCGGCCACAGTAGATCTTAAATTTTTATCCCTTAAGACTGCTTTCTTAGTGGCCATTACTTCGGCCAAAAGAGTTTCGGAACTTCAAGCCTTATCTTCAAAGCCTCCTTACTTGATTTTCCATCCGGACCGCGTATACCTCAGGACCAATCCCTCCTTTCTTCCTAAGGTGGCCTCAGAAACAAATATTAATCAGTCCATTAACCTCCCTGTTTTCTTTCCTAAATATCAAAACAAGGGTGAATACAAACTGCATTCCTTGGATGTTCACAGGCAGCTTCGTTTTTATCTTAACAGGACAGCTGGTCATAGGCAATCTGACCAGTTGTTTATTTCCTTTGCCAAGTTCAATCTGGGTAAGCCAATTTCCAAAGTATTCTTGTCTCGCTGGATTTCACAGTGTATTCTTCTAGCTTATCAAGCCTCTGGGAGGCCCGTACCGGAGGGAGTCCGTGCCCATTCAACTCTCAGTTTCTACCTCGAGGCTTTACTTTACCTTTAAGGCTAGGATTCCTCTGGATGACATTTGTTCAGCAGCCACTTGGGCTTCATCCCATACCTTTATTTCTCATTACAAGCTGGATATCACATCTAGAGGTAGAGTATCATTTGGCTCCGCGGTGCTCCGGAATATCCTTCCATGACGGCCGCCCAAGATTCAGGTAGCTGGGGGACTCTGTCCCACAGGTTGCAGACAAATGAATCTCCTACTTCAGATTTAGAAGTTGTGCACTCACCGTAACGTTCCATCTGAGTAGGTGGATTCATTTGTCTGCAACCATCCCGCCCTCCTATCCCCCTGGCCTTGTCAGTTTCCTGCACATTATATGTTACCCTTTTCAGGGTATTTTGATTTAGGGCAAACTTGATCTGAGGTCATGTAGGGAGAGCAGGGCATTATGGGTGAGGGGAGGAGCTAGGAGCTCGGATCCATAGCTAGTAAAACCATGCTGGTTCGGATCCGATATCGGATCCATGACCCACAGGTTGCAGACAAATGAATCCACCTACTCAGATGGAACGTTATGGTGAGTACATAACTTCTAATTTTACTCTGTCTTCTCCTTCTCAATACACTTGTCCATATTTCTCCCACTCCATACTCACTCCTGGCATAAGGTTTCCATTTCTCTACGAATTCCTAGTCAACAGAATTGTCAGCTGCATAGATACTTTTCACAGTATCTGGTAGTCTAAGTTGACTGTTCCTTGCTGTGCAGTTCTAGAACTTGGCTCTGCAGTTATTTCTGTTTTTGCCCTCCTCTTTTGTACCTCACTCCTTCTACTAGTGTCTTCTTCTGAATTTGCTAAACTCTACTCTGTTATAAATCTACTTTCCTTCTAGCTGCTGTTCTGCTAGACCTTTCTTTTTACGTTGTTCTCTCTCTCAGAGAATTTGAATTGGCTTATTCCTAACCCTACCTAAAAAGTAGCTTACCCCTACCCTCTAATCTTTGAAATTTTACCATCAAAACAACCCCAATACTGTATTACCTATAGCATACTAACTGTAAAAAGTGCAATACAAAAGGACATAATCTAAAGGCTTCACTTCCTATAAATTGAACCTATAAGCTAACAAACTTAAATGCATAAAGTGCCATAATACCTACCTAACTGCTCCTAAAGCAGACTTGAAAACCTTGGGATTTGCAATAGCCCCGCTCTGTTCGCCCTTGCTACACTCGTTCTCACTGCGCTCCCCTCCCTACCCCCACTACCTCTACATTTCTACCTGATTAGCCACTCTCCCACCTACTAGCTACTATCACCTCTTGCTGTGATAATTATTCCCCACCTAAACCCTCTACCTACATATCACCAGTACCTATCAACTTTCATCTGGTAGCCTCCCACCCCCTTTCAATACAGTTACCTAACCACACTATCTTCTGGTACTGCAGTTCCAGGTATAAGTTTCGTATTTCTCAAGCCGCATCCCAAACAATGTTGCACCGCTTTTTACTACCCCTCCTATTAGCCCATACTTCCTTACCTTATATGAAAATCAGTCTCTCACAAGACTTCAAGTTCTAAAGGCCCATACTATCACCCAAGTTATCAATCATCCCACCTTCAACCATACTTAAATACCAGGAAATATCCAACATCTTGTTCTCACTTCCTACACATCAACTTTGGGAAGATTAGCACTAGAATCAAACTCTACCACAAACTTGTAGACAAATTCCTGAAACTTCTCTCCAAGCTTATGCCTAGCCTATTACTTGGTGGAGACTTACACCCCAACCCTGGCCCATCCACTTTACACACATAATCCCCCTCTACCTGTAACCTAAGCTCAAACCTACAATTTCCAGGCCATCTAACTCTCTCCTAACCTGTCATCTTAATATTAGAAGCATTAATAACAAGGTACATGAACTGCATGTAGTCCTTGCTGTTCACTCTCCAGAGATTCTCTGTCTATCAGAGACCTGGCTAAAACCTTCCAGTACAGACTGATGTACTACCTGCGGAGTATAACATACACAGGATAGACTGTGCTTCCTGGAAGGTGGATGGGGTAGCTGTACTAATCATAGCTGAATGTAACCAGAGATGTAGTACAACCAACTCAGATTAACAACTTAGAGATTCTAACCACTAAACTGCAACTTGACAAAAGTAAATGCATTTATATCATCTGCATGTATATTCCCCCATGTAACAATATAGCTGCACTTGAAGACACCTTACACTGGATATCTAGTCACTACCCCCAAGAAACCCTTCTTCTCGGAGACTTCAGTATAGACTGGGCCACCTGTTCATCAGAATCCCCAACCACCCATATTAACCTACACTCATTTACGGAAATCATTAACAACCCTGCTAAGGTAGGTAAGCCCAACCAAAAGGAAAGCGTATTTGATTGGGTACTCATCAGTAGACAACCCCATCTGTACCACTCTGGTACCCTCACCGATAGTCTAAGTGATCACCATCTCACATATATAATTAAGCACAAAGCTATCAACCCCCAACAACCCTTACTAAGAAATGTTAGAAATAACAAAAACTTTCTTGGCCAAATTCCAACAGGAACTAAAAATCATGTAATTGGTCTATTTTAAAACTCCTCCCCTTAGAGGAAGCAGTTGTGTACTTTACCAATAAATTTCTTGAGATCTTTGACTTACATGCACCTTTTCACTCAAAAACAACAAAGGCAAAAACTGCACCATGGCTTTCATAAGAGACTAAACTCAAAATTTGCCTTCGAAACAAAGCCAGGGCTGTATGGCATTCAACTAAACACCCCCAAGATCAAATTAAATACAGGCAACTTAGGAACGAAACTAAAAAAATCATACTACAAGACAAAACACAATACTGCAAATTACAGGCAGAAATTCAAAATAACCCTCAGAAGTTTTGGGCAGGCTTGAATATATTACTACACCCTGGACATACTACCCCCGTCCCAGTTGCCACTACTGATAACCCCTCGGAGGATGTTTCAAATAGTTTTAACCAATTCTTTGCTGAGAGAATTCAGGCCCTAGCCAGCCAACTACCTCCTAGCTCCCTTGGCCCAGAAAGTACCACCTCTAGAAACCTGCTCTTTTAGTTTTCAACCTGTCGCCATATCACTTATCCGTACCCTAATCAAAAAAACTAAAACCCACCACACTATCGGCTGACCAACTTCCTGCTGAATGCCTACAAAAATCAGCTGATGCTATTGCATATCTGGTATCGATACTTATCAGTTGAACCATAGAAGAAGCTAAAATTCCCACTATCTGGAAAATATCCTATGTAATCCCACTCCATAAAGGAGGTAGCTCTACTGAATTCTCCAACTATAGGCCTATAGCTATACTCTCTCCACTTGCAAAGATTATGGAAAAATGTGTTCAGAGACAGTTCGTGCACCACCTAATCCATAACCACCTCATGGCAGATACCCAGCATGGTTTCAGACCTCACCAAAGTACTACCTCTGCCCTACTAGCCTTTACCAGCACCATAGACCATAATCGAAACCATAACCATATTTCTTCAGCCCTCCTCTTGGATCTCTCCAAGGCATTCGATATGGTTTACCACCAACTATTAATCCACACTCTGCAAACACTCGGTCTAGATCTTAAAGCCCTTCAATGGTTTAAATCCTAAGTGGTAGACAGCAGGCTGTTCTTTGGCAGAATAAACTCTCTAACCTACTACCTAACACCTTCGGAGTACCACAAGGCTCTATACTAGGGGCCCCTCTCTTCCATTTTCATCAACGATATGAATACTGTCATCCCAAAAGTCAGCTGTATCCAATATGCTGACGACTCTACCCTGATTTGTTCGGCCACATCCCCAATAGAGTTAGCCACCCAGACCACCTTTAACACAATAGACAACTGGCTTTCCCAACGACGTCTTCTAAATCCTAAAACTAACTAAAATGCTGTTATTGCCTACACAAAGGTCTACTGCTGTTAACTTTATAATGAAAGCAAATGATGGAACAATAATCTCCCCTGACCTCTCCACTAAACTATTAGGTGTCATTATAGATAGTAATCTAAAATTTGACCTACATGTTAACCAATTAATTAAAACCATCAACAAAAAACTAGGATCACACTACAGAATAAAAGCCTTCCTAACACCCCCCCAGCCAAAGTTGCCATAGCTCGATCTCGCCTTCTCTCTACTCTTCTGTATGCATCCCCTCTTCTCTCTAATGTTAACAAGACTGTCACGAGCAACCTCTCAATCTGTTATAACCACATTGCCAGGTTTGCCACTGGGCTGCCTTTTAGGACACATCACTGCATCAATTTGATCCAGATTGGATGGCTTGAACTACCCAGTCTAATACTATATAACCAATTGGTTATGGCCCATAAAATCATATATAACCCTAACAATACCCCTGCACTTAAAGATCCTGTCACCCTCTATAATAATCCTTGACTGCTGCTCTCATCCAACAGACTCCTTATTCAGATATGTAAAACTAATAACTCAGCTGGTGTCTCACTCTTCGTAAATTTTCTAGGTAGATCGTGGAACTCTCTACCAGCTGATATTACCTTACTCTCTTCGCTTGGTCAGTTCAAAACTAGGCTCAAACACCACCTGGGAACAAACTGGCTGTGTCACGGTATCAACCCTGGTTAACCTGTCTCTTGAATGTGTATATCTGCTAGGTAGCCTACTATGCAATTTTATCCGATTTTCTCGCTAAATAACACTACTTGACAATTTGTTATAATGTTTGCTCTTCTAATCATTGAAAATATTCTATATGAAATTTGTACTGTCTGCCTATCCAATCTCTGTTTAATATATTGTTATTCCATGGAGCTTTTCTCCCCGGGCCTCCGCTGAAAATGGACCTTCATCCAGTCGGACTATCCTGGTCAACAAATGTAAGTTAAATAAATAAAATATAGTAAACTCTGTTAGCCAGCACCCATGGGGATTGGTAGATGCAGGATAACTGTAGTTTTTGGTTGCTTGAGAGTTGTATCTTTCGGCTTTTCCCGGTTAGGGGTCGCCACAGCGGAACTCCGGTCTGCTAATGATTGGTAGTAGATTTTTGCATACAGAGTTGCCAGCCCTGGCGCATAGCCTTCAACGAAAGTACGCCCATTCACACATGTCTTCACACACAAGACGCTTTAGCTGAGAATCAAACAGGACAACGTCTTACTGTGAGGCGACAACGCTACTGCAGCACTATTAAAAATAGGCCTGACTATAAGACTGTACCCTATACCATTTGTTTAGTTTGACTTGTTTGCCGAAAGCTTGCCTCCTTCTACCGAGGCCTCTTCCAGCATGGCTGAATCTGCTACTGAAAATCCTCCTGCTCTTACAGTTTCTCAGGATTTATCAGATACTATCCCCTTAGATGTATCTTCTCCTGCACGTGGAGCTGCTAGGCCCCCTGCATCCATGTCAATTAAGGCTTTTGCCAGGGCTAAAGCAGCAAAATCTTCAAAGGCCGTGCCTGCTAAAGCCCCCTCTCACAGGCCTAGCTCTAGTACTCAAATGCTTAGTCTAGCAGAGGATCTCATTTCTTTGATCAGGGAACCCAGTCTCACCCTGACAGGGCCTCTCACCCACCTCCAGAGAAGAGGCTTAGAGCAGAGCCCCCTGAGCCAGTTTCTTCAGATTATTCCTCTGATGATTCAGAAAATTCAAATCCTCCAGAGGGCCCTTACTCTCCATATGAGGACTCTGATGCAGAGGATTCCATACCTTCTGCCTCTCCTCCTGAGGAATTTTCTTTTGGGGAAACCTTGCATGCTATGAGGGAACAATTTCAATGGCAGGGCCAGGATTTTTCAGACTCTAGGAAAAGGCTTAGGACCTTTTTGCATTTACCACAGCATAGGCCTTTAGCTATTCCTCCAGTACTTACAGTTGTGGATGATGCATTTAATGATGCTTGTACTGCCCCTGACTCACTGCCTCCGGCCCCTGCTAAGCCCGACAGATACTACAGGGTTCCAGGCACACATTATCATTTGTATAAGGCTCCTATTGCAGACCCTGAAACTATTTCACAGGGCCCCAAAGCTGTAGCAGTTGCCTCTGCCAAAAACCCTCCCTCTGAAAGAGAATCTAGGGCATTGGAGAGATGGGGTAAAAAAGTTTATACTTCTGCTACTCTTTCGGCTAGGGCCTTAAACTGTCAATTCCACATGATTCAGTATCAGGAATTTCTGTTAGATCAGCTCACTAAAAAACTGTCCTCTCCTGAACCTTTAGACCGTAAGTCCCTTCAGGATTTGGTGCATAACACTCAGCAGGTCAGTAATCATTCCTTAAAATGCGGCTATGATGCACTGGAGGCTTCCTTTAGATCAGATACGACAGGTACAGTGATCAGAAGGCATGCATGGTTAAAAGAACAATCCTTACCAGACCATGTAAAGTCAAAGCTTCTAGATGCTCCCATGGAAAAGCACAGTTTGTTTGGTTCCCCTGCACAGCAAGTGTTGAAGAAGGTGGAAGAAAAAGCTAAGTCTGTCCAGACAGTCAAGGATTTCTTACAGGTCCAGCCTCCGAGGTTTAGTAGGAACTGGCCTTCCAAGAATTGGTCCTTTCCAGACACCACCAGAGCACAGAGAAGCAGAAATAGACGCCCTAGAGGCAGAGGTCAATCCAGAGGTGCCTACAGGGGACGTCAGTGGCAGCCTAACAGCCAGAGAGCTACGGCCACAGATCCAGCCACTACCACTTCTACAGGACAATCACAGTGACTTGGCTCTGAAACCGCCTACCAGGGAACAACTGGCAGCACCCTTAGGCGGAAAATTAGCCTTATTTTCAGTAAATTGGCATTACATTACAAAAGACAAATGGATTTTACAGACAATAGACAAAGGCTACAGGTTTCACTTCCATACTCTTCCAAGGAAGAGAGGAATGCCAAACCTACCTCCAAACCAAAGGATAAACGCTCTACAACAAATAGACCACTTACTAAGGATGAGAGCTATAGAAAAGGTACCGGCTATGGAACAAGGACAAGGATTTTATTCAAGGCTTTTCCTAGTACCAAGAAAGGAAAAACAATGGAGACCTATCCTCGACCTGTCCGCTCTAAACACATATCTCATTGTTCCAAAATTCAAAATGCTGACCCTACAGCAACTTCTTCCCATGCTGGGCAAGGAGTCTTGGCTGGTGACTCTGGATCTCAAGGAGGCATACCTGCACGTCCCCATACGACAAAATTGCAGAAGATACCTCAGATTTCTTGCAGGATCAGAGCATTATCAATTCTCAGCATTGCCTTTTGGCTTATCTACTGCGCCCAGAGTATTCACGAAATGCCTGGCATCAGTAATTGCTCATTGCAGGCTTCAGGGAATTCAAATTTATCCATACCTGGACGACTGCCTGTTACAAGCGGACAGCAAAGACAAATTAACAAAAGATTTGGAAAAGGTTATTCACCTGCTGCAAGCCCTGGGATACACAGTCAACACAAAAAAGTCGAGGCTGATACCATCCCAAAGGATAGCCTTCCTGGGTGCAGAACTGGACACATCAAACCAGATGGCATTCCTCACAGCAGAAAAACAGAAGCAGCTACCACTCTATTTCATGGCATTAACAACGCAGAACCAGCTTACAGCAAGGAAAGTCCTGCAAGCCCTGAGTTACATGGCATCCTGCATAATATTAATTCCACATGCCAGACTACATATGAGGAAGTTGCAATGGTACCTGAGGAATTTATGGTCTCAACACAAGCACAGCCTAGAAACCAAAATTCCAATAATTCCATGCCTGAAGCAAGAATTCCAGTGGTGGGCCCAGGCCTGTCAATTGAACAAAGGACTGCCCTTCCACAGGCCTCACCCAAGCCAGACTATCACCACGGACGCCTCAGACCTCGGTTGGGGGGCACACATGGTGGACAAGTGCATACAAGGCTTATGGACTCAAGACCAGATGAACCTACACATAAATCAAAAAGAGATGCTGGCAGTAAAACAGGCAATTCAGACATTCAGACCATTTCTTCAACAGGGTCATTTGCTGATAAGGACGGACAACACCACAGTCATGTGGTATGTCAACAAACAGGGAGGCACACATTCATATCCTCTATGCCAGATGGCAATGGACCTCTGGAATGTGGCCCTGAGCCTCAACATTCAGCTCCAAGCCATATTCGTGCCAGGAAAACAAAATATACTAGCAGACATCTTGAGCAGAACTACCACGGATGCCCACGAATGGATGCTGCATCCAGACATCTTCAAAACCATCACAAGGAAATGGGGACTGCCAGAAATAGACCTGTTCGCATCGCCACACAACCACCAATTGAAAAAATTCTGCACAAGGACATACCACCCACTTGCTTGGAAGGTGGACTCCCTATCCTTCAGTTGGGAAAACCTGACAGCATATGCATTCCCACCTCTTCCTTTGATGCACAAAGTGCTACTGAAGATCAAAGAAGACCACCCGAGGATCATCTTGATAGCTCCAGATTGGCCGAGGCAACATTGGTACCCGCTACTGAGGAGTATGTCCCTGGAACATGCATGGCCTCTACCCCTCCTGCCTCTTCTGCTAACATAGAACAACTTCAAAATCCTGCATCCGAACTTGAAAACACTGCAGCTAACTGCTTGGAACATTACATAAGGAGTAATAACCCAGATTTATCTCAAAGGGTTAAAGACATTATCTTGGAGGCTCGCAGACCCTCAACAAGGAAAACTTATTCAGCAAAATGGAAAAGATATCTCATTTGGAGTGCAACAAAAGGAGTGGATGCATCATTGGCAAACATAGCTAACATCCTGGAATACTTAGCAGAGCTCTTCCACAATGGTCTGTCCTACTCCTCCATTAAGATTCATGCATCAGCAATTTCAGCAGAATACAACGTGGATCCTCCAGTCTTTTCTCAACCTCTACTCAGGCAGTTTCTCAGAGGAATTAAAAATGTAAAGCCACCAAGGAAACCACCATTGCCTACATGGGACTTGAACTTTGTGTTAGAAAAGTTAACACTTCCCCCTTTTGAACCAGCAGCAACAGCAGAATTACAGTACTTATCTTGGAAGACTGCATTCCTGCTTGCAATCACTTCAGCTAGAAGGGTTTCTGAATTACAGGCATTAATGGCAGTACAGCCCTTCCTTATCTTCCATCAGGATAGAGTGTCCATGAGAACTAATCCTACCTTTATGCCAAAAGTGGTCTCAAGGGTATCATTAAACCAAGCAATACACCTACCAACATTCTTCCCCAACCCACAGAACAGGGGGGAAAGATTGCTGCATACCTTGGATGTACACAGACAATTGCGCTACTACCTGGACAGAACCAAGAACAATAGAAAAACTGACCAGCTTCTGGTAGCATATGCAACAGGAATGGAAGGAAAAGCAATTTCAAAACAAACAATCTCAAAATGGATAGGAAATTGCATAAGATTTTGCTACTCTTTTTTCATGGAAAGGCAACTCAAGAAAACATCAGACCTCATTCCACAAGGGCTACAGCCACTACTACAGCTTTCTTACGAGGAGTGGCTACCAAAGACATTTTAGAGGCTGCTACTTGGAGCTCCGTGCATACATTTGCCAAGCATTATAATCTACCTTTATACTCCAGATCCCGAGCAGGTTTTGCCACTGCTGTTTTGCAAGGGATCTTAACTACACCATAAACTCTTAGTGCCTCCTTAGGGCCTCCTCCCCCAGTTTGGCTATGGTATTCTACCCATTTGTTAGGACTGCAGATGCATCCTTGAAGGACATAGTACAGTTTTGTACCTACCATAAATGTAGATGTCCGAGAGGTATGCATCTGCAGTCAGGATTACCCACCCTCCTTCCCCTCTGTGGTACTCCTAGGGTATTTGCCCATCTTGTAGCTAGCTGGGGGGAATCTATTATGGTGTATTTGTTTGTATATATGTATATACATGTTTATTTCTATTTGCTCTCTATTGTTTGGAAACATTTACATTTATCCAAATTTAGCCTTCCTAGAGGGCACCTGGCATCTGGGGCAAGAAACACTGAGGAACATGGCGTCGGCTGATGCCTTTATACCCACAGAACTGCAGCTATGACGTCGGGTGAAGTGCGATATCAGCCGAGGCCAGACCCAGACTTTGGAATCCGGCTGACCGAAGGGCTGCCTGAGGCCAGGACAACCCATTTGTTAGGACTGCAGATGCATACCTCTCGGACATCTACATTTATGGTAGGTACAAAACTGTACTTTATCTGCAAGATAAATTCTGCAGGCTTTGGGGTTCATGGCATCCTGCATTCTACTAATTCCATATGCGAGACTGCTGTCACAGTCTGGCAGGGAAATAAATTCAGGGCAAATGGAGCCCAAACCAAATGCATCTGCATATCAACCAGAAAGAAAGGCTAACTGTTCAGAATGCTCTGACAGCCTTCAAGGACTTACTTCATCCAGGACAACACCACTGTTATGTGGTACATAAACGAGCAGGGGGGTAGACATTACTACCCCCTTTGCAGACTAGCCATGGCATTGTGGAACACAGCTTTGACTTACCAAATACACCTTAAAGCTCAATTCCTGCCAGGAAAACAAAATACTCTGGCAGACGACCTAAGCAGAAATCTTATGGACCCACACGAGTGGAAACTGGATCCACAAATCTTCAGCATGTTAACACAGAAATGGGGGAGCCCAGACCTAGATCTATTTGCCTCTTCCCAAAATTATCAACTGGACATATTCTGCACAAGGACCTATCAGTCTATGCCTTTCCCCCTCTGCCTCTTCTCTCCAAGGTCTTACTAAAGGTCAGACAGGAAAAAGCAAAAATTATCCTAATTGCTCTGGACTGGCCACTGCCAGCACTGGTATCCAATTCTAAGAAATATGTCTCAACTCCCTCCTTGGTATTTGCCTCAAATGCCTTGTCTACTGTCTCAGTAGAACAAACAAATTCTGCACACTCTGCTCCAAACTCTGAACCTTGCAGCATGGCTGATCATTTAATTATTCAAACACCACCTCTCAGTAAATCTGTGATGGATGTCATTTTGGAAGCCAGAGGGCCTAGTACCAGGAAATCTTATGCAGATAAATGGAAGTGATTCTGTGGTTGGAACCGAGCACAAGGAATGGACACAGCAAAGCCCAATATCCCTCAGATTTTACAATATTTGACTGAGATGCTTGATAAGGGCCTATCTTTTTCTTCAATAAAAATCCATGCCTCTGCCATCTCGGCTCATTACAACACGGAGCCTCCCCTCTTTTCTCATCCTCTGCTTAAACAGTATCTTAGAGGGGCCAGAAATTTAAGGCCTCCCAGAAGATCACCAACTCCTGCATGGGACCTCAATTTTGTGCACCCTGCTTCCTTTCGAACCAGCAGCTACTGCGGGTATAACATTTTTATCTTGGAAAACAGCTTTCCTCTTGGCAATCACTTCAGCAAGAAGGGTTTCAGAACTACAGGCTCTCATGGCAGTGGAACCTTTTATTACATTTTACCGGACAGGGTGTCCCTCAGGACCAATCCTTCTTTTATGACTAAGGTGGTATCCAGTGTGGCTCTTAACCAAACAGTTCACCTGCCAACATTTTACCCAAATCCGCAGAACAAGGGGGAGTGGAGTCTGCATTCATTGCATGTACATAAACAACTAAGATTCTACTTAAAAAGGACCAAATCTCTAAGAAAATCTGAGCAACTACTGGTGGCATTTGATGCAGGATCAGAGGGGAAGGCTATATCAAAGCAGACTGTTTCTAAGTGGATAAGCCACTGCATTAGTTTCTTTCACTTGCACCATGCTAGCTGTTAAGAATGCTCTGTGCCCAAGGGGATCAGGTCACATTCCACCAGGGCTGCCTCTACCTCAGCAGCTTTTCTCAGAGGAGTTCCAACCAAAGACATTCTAGAAGCTGCTACTTAGTGCTCTGTTCATACCTTCACAAAGCATTGTCATTTGCCTCTCTTCTCCAAATCCAGGACAGGCTTTGCCACTGCTGTTCTGCAGGGCCTTATAGCCACTCCTAATGCTATTTAGTTCCATCCTCCCATCCATAGCTTTGGGATTCTATCCAAATGTAATGACTGCAACAGTGAAACACAAGAACATAGTATAGTTGTGTACACTTGCCATAAATGTAGATGTTCAAGTGTATTCACTGTTGCAGTCCAGGTTACTCACCCGCTATCCCTCTTTTCTATATCTACTTTTTCCTTCACTGTATTCTAAAGCCTTTGTGGTGTATTTGCTTTTAGATGAAGGTAAAGTTTATTGCTAAAAGTGCATTTACATATGTGTGTGCGTATATATATATATATATATATATATATATATATATATATATATATATATATATATATATATGTATATATAAGGGTGGCCACGGTGGTGCAGTGGTTAGTGTTGCCGCCTCACAGCAGTAGGTTCTCCGCTTCGATTCTCGGCTGGGGTGCCTTCTGTGTGGAGTCTGCATGTCCTCCCTTTGGTCGCGTGGGTTTCCTCCGGGTGCTCCGGTTTCCTCCCACATCCCAAAGACATGCAGTAGGTGGACTGGACACTTTAAATTGGCCCTAGGTGTGTGTGTGTGTGTGTGTGTGTGCGTGTGTGCCTTCTGTGGAAGGTTGGGTTGCTGGGCTGGCAACTCGACACTGTAAAAACTTCACTGCCAATCATGAACGGACAGATGATCCACTGTGGCGACCCCTAACCGGGAAATTTGGGGGCATTTGACATCTGGGACAAGAAAAACTGAATAAAATGACGTCGGCTGCATGTTTTATACCACTGACGACCCGACGTCATGGAAGAGGAGACAGCAACCGACGCAGGACCCAAGACATTTGTTATTCAGGCCGACTGAGGGCAACCTGCCAGCAGATTACCCAAATGTAATGACTGCAACAGTGTATATACTCGAACATCTACATTTATGGTAAGTGTACACAACTGTACTTTTCTTTGTGAATTAATCCTTTAAATGTTATGTAGTTTTGTGTTTACTTTATGCCAAACTCTGTCTCTCTCTGGTCTTTCTTGAACCCAAAAATGAAGGTGAAGGGATACTTCATACCTTGGATGTCCACAGACAAGTCTGGTACTTTCTTGGCAGATCAATGTCTTTTTCAAAACTTCTATCTTATTTTTTTGTGAAGGTAAGAAGCGACGTGTCAAAACAGACTATTTTGAAATGGTTGTGTCTGCTATTATCTTTTGTTGTTCCTACAACTACGCTATTCCTGGCCAGGACAAGGCTTATTCTGCCCTGACTTTGACTTCTGTGGCTTTTTGGAAAGGGTTAAACTCGGCAGCATGTTCCCCTGTACATAGCTTTACAAAGCAGTGCAAGCTACATTCCTTTAAATATCCAGGGGAGGCTTTGTCAGGACCATTCTCTTGGGGCTCCTGCACCCTTCCCTTTCCACTTCCCAGATATTCTGAGTTATTAAAATCTACCATACAGCTTGGTCTACTGCAGCATTGATAAATTTCACGACTGTAATACAGTCGTGTAAGTAAACTTGTCATAACAGTAGAAGCTTGCTTGATGGCTTTTGCAGTAGCTTCTCCCTTTCTCCATTCCCCTCTTTTTAGTGTGTTTTTATGGCAGTGTGGACATTTGTTTTATTTCTCAGCGATGTCTTCTCAAGGCTACCAACTGTCCAGATTGGCTGTTCTGGCATGGGACAAAGCTATAATAGCAAATCTGTCCTTGCAAGCAGTTTGGATTCTTTTCCAAGTTGTCGTTTTGGTGGTTCATTATGCAGGCCTCTGGAAAACCCTCATGCTCAGATGTTGAACATGGTGGCCTTCCTTGACATTGTCCACAAATTGGGTATTTCTTAACTAGATCTATTTGCCTCCACTCACAACAAACAGCTTAGGCTGTTTCGTACCAATTTTTCTTGCAACCAGGCCTTGGAGGATGGATTCAGTGCCCTATTCATGGAAGGAGTGTATTTATACCTAGCCCCGCTGTCATCAGTCATAACGGTTCTGTTAAAGATCCAAAGAGACAGGATGAAAGTCTTGCTGATATCTCCCTTTTAATCCAGGAACTTGTCCTTCCCTTTTCGTCATCTAGGCAGGGGTCATTATATTACCCTACAGAGTGGACTTTCTGAAACAGAAAATGAGTTTCTGCTTCATCTCAACTTGTTAGCGCTCAGCCTGACATGTTGTTTTTTGAAAGGGATTCAAATTCTATTTTCTGAGGCTGTGCTCCATGGCTTTCAGGAGGTGAGAAAATCTAAATGGAAAAGATTTTCTGTTTGGTGTCCCAAAACTAGAGAATCCTATACAAACTGGGATTACAGCTATACCTGTTTGATCATTAAAAACTGGTTTATCCTATTCTTCCATCAAGGCACACTTCTCTGCCACTTCTGTATATATGCCCCGTGATTCTCTCCTGCTTGTTAGAATTGAGGTAAAGCAGTTTCTCAAGGGCATCCTGCATATGAATCCACCTAGGAGGGCTATTCCCCCTCCTTGGAACTGTAATACACTTTGGGAAAAACTGACTCAGACACATTTTGCTCAAGTGGTTTCTGCATCTCTAAAGTTTTATACTTGGCGAAAACATTTTGCCAGTAGGCTATACATCTGCCTGAAGGGACTCTTAGCTTCATGCCCTTATGACCTCTCCTCCCTTATTTTCCAAGGCATCTCCTTGGGCCATAGGCTCATAGATGTTTACTAGGCGAATGACCACAAGGGCCTATTTAAGCCTAGCCATGCATCCCAAATCTCTGTCAAGTTCTGATGCCTTTGATAAGTATAAGTATGGGCCTTGGAGATGAACCATTTACACAGGCTTCCTGTTTGCATCAGAGACATAGGGTCAATGCATTCTTCGTGCTAGAAGTGGTTAATGAGCTGTCTCAAACAGGCTGTTAATGTACTTACTTTTTTCCCTAATCCTCAAAACAAGACTTTTGCAGTTGTTAGATATGCACTGGCAACTGATATTCTGTTGGATAAGACTCAACATTAGGAAGGTGGACCAGCTGTTTTTCTTTCCAGGAAACCAAAAAGTTTGATAATCCTGTCTCTAAGCAAGCAATTGCTTTTTGGATTTCCTGCTTAGTTTCCTTTTGTTTCTCCCATCATGGTAAGTCCTAATCTTCTGTTGTTCAGGCCCATTCCACTTGAAGAGTTTCTTCTTTTAGGGCTTTTTACAAAGGAATTGACGCAGGGTTATTGCAGAGGCAGCCACTTGGTCGTCTTTGTGCAGTTTCACAAAACATTACAGGGTAAATGCTTTCTCTAGTTCTAAAGCTTCTTTTGCTAGGTCTGTGCTATTTGGGTTGATAACTCTCTGCTGCTGTTGGTCCAGCCACCCTTCTTAATAAGCTCTAGGAATCGCCCAACAGTATTGGAATACTGCAGCTGAAATCAAAGGAGGGGCGTAGTATAGTTGTGTAAACATTTATAACAGGAACTTCCTTCTAGTCACAGTTGCAGTATTGCTTCCTACGCTCCTTACCCTTTTCTAATGTTTCTTATTGGTCATTGTGGGCTGCTGGGGGGACACTTCCCTCCTCTTAGCTTGCTTTGCTTTTGCTAGTTCTTACCTGTGGTGTTTCCAGGTGGTCTAGCTTAGTCTGAGGATCTTGCACTCGTATGTCCCCTTGTGTACCTCTGTACACCCATGGCCTTAAGTCATACTTCATATACAAGGTCATACGAAAGGTTTTTGACTTTGATACCTCAATGAGATAACCCAATAGTATTGGAATACTGCAACAGTGTTCAGTAGGACATCTTCTGTTATGGTAAGTTATTATGCAATTGCTTTTTCTGTACCTTTCCTACTTACTGCTCTGCCATTACTTACTCTTTGTCTGTAGTTCCTTTCTAATGACCTTTCCCTGTGCTCACTAGTCATCTCCCTTTAGTTTCCACTGTGCATTTCCATTGCCCACTGTGACTGCCTACCAGGTTTCGTTTTAAACTTCTAATTTTAGCTGTCTCTTCCTGAGTGTATATTTCCTGGGCCTAGTTACACATCTCAAAACCTGTCAATCTAATGTGTTTTTGTCTAGCATAGTTTCTTATGGCCTGCTGAGAACTTCCCTCTTTCTCTGTGTTGCAACTTATTCTCTAGTGATTACTTCACTCAAGTCTTTGTTCTTCATTGCTTGAACTATTTATTTTCATTTGATTAGTCTTAAACCTGTCTCATTAGTCTACCATACTTTTCAATCTGCAGTGCAAGCTTAACTCGCTCATATAAATTGGAATTACAGTAGTATGTGTTCAGAGACCGAAAGTTAAGGATCTTCAGTCTCCAGTCTAGTCGTACACGAGTTGGCAAGCCTTTAAGGGGATTTTGAATGCTTTCATGGCTCTTAGGCCTTCTGCCTTGCATCCTTGTACCCCAGCATCTCCCAATGTTCATCGTGTTTCACTGTTGCAGTCATTACACTTGGGTTATCCTGCTGGCAGGCTACCCGCAGTCGGACAGAATTCCAAAGTCTAGGTCCGGCGTCAGTTGCTGTAGCCTTTTCCCTGACGTCAGTGCGCCAGGGGTATAAAACATGCAGCAGAAGCCATTTTCTTCAGTCTTTCTTGCCGCGCGGTTCCCGAAGCAAAAGCAGTTCGCAAGTGCCGGTCGGCCGACTCCTGAGATTTTTTAAATCTAATTTCAGAACCGAAGTCTTCAGTAAAGCAAAGTACCCCGTTGGGGAAACTTTTTCTTGTTCCAGACCGATGTCAGTTAAAGTTAACAGTTGTATTTCTTGTGGGAAGCAAATACCTCATAAGGATTTTCACTCTTACTGTATTCCATGCCTAGGCCCTGACCACAACGTTGCTAGTTGTCGGTTTTGTGCTACATTCAACTAACGCACTATTAAGCGTATGTTTGATTTTGCTTTTACATTACTTTGGCCGAAGATTTAACTACATAATGCCGTCGGAACAACCGACCAGAATTCATAAAAACCACAAAGAAAAGGACAGGCATCCGAGGTCCAAAACCGACGAAGCCTCTTCTAGGCCAGTCACCGGTTCTCAGTGAGGCACTTTCGCAGCCCCCTTGAGCCACAGGCCGCATCAGACTCCCACGTGGAGACACCCAGGCCTCTGGAAACTCAAGGTATTGGACCTGTGGAAACTATTCCCTCAGATGGGTCCGGAGCTGCTGAGCAGGCATCGGCTTCTGAGGGTGTTTTCAGACCTTCACAACTTACTATCAAGTCCACTACAGCAGCCAAGGCAAAGTCAAAAACACCAATAAAGACAAGGAAACAAGTACAGCATTCTCCTGGACAGTCATCCATGCCAAAGAAACAGATGCTTAAAGTGGCCGAGGACCTAATTACTTTAATCAGGGGTTCCTTTCCCCCTCCTGATAAAAGGCCTAGGCAAGACACTAACTATGACTACTCTGACCAGGTTTCTATTTCCTCTGATTCCTCTTCAGATCAGGGTTATTTTCTCCCTCCCTATGAGGACTCTGATGCAGAAGAATCTATACCTTCAGCCTCTCCGCCTGAGGATTACTCTTTTGGGGAAACCTTGCACACCATGAGGGAGCATTTCCATTGGGAGTGCCAGGATTATTCAGAATCCAAGAAAAGGCTCAGGGACTTCCTTTTATTGCCTCAGCACAGGCCCCTGGCTATCCCTCCTGTGATTGATATTGTTGATGATGTTTTCTCTGAATCCAGTTTGTCTCCTGATTCTTTATCCCCTGCACCAGTCAAGCCTGACAGGTACTACAGGGTCCCAGACTCTCATAAATTTCTTTATAAAAACCCTGCTGCTGACCCAGAAACAATTTCTCTTGGTCCCAAAGGGGTTAAGGCTTCCACTGCAAAAAACCCTGTCCCCTCTGATAAGGATTCCAGAGCTCCGGATAGATGGGGGAAAAGTTTACACTTCTGCTACTTTAGCTGTAAGGGCTTTAAACTACCAGTTTCACATGCTTAAATATCAACAATATCTAATGTCTTTGTTAAAACAGAAAGTGCTTACAAACTCAGAATGTCCTGACAATAAGGAAATGCAGGATTTATTGCATTCAGCTGAACAAGTGGGAAAGCATACTTTGCACTGTGGTTTTGATTCATTAGAGGCTTCTTGCAGAGACGCAGTTACAGGCTGTGTCATTCGAAGGCATGCCTGGTTAAAAGAACAAAGTTTACCTGATCATGTTAAAGTAAAATTATTGGATGCTCCACTACAGCATGATACTTTGTTTGGTGTTAAGGCAGAAGAGGTGTTAAGAAAATGGAGGATAAAACAAAATCAATGCAGACAGTAAAAGATTTCTTACAGGTTCAGCCACCTAGATTTAGCAGAAACTGGCCTTCTAAAAATTGGTCCTTTCCAGTGTCAGACAGGCCAACAAGAGGCAGATACAGACGTCCAAGAGGCAGATCTCAGCCCCAAGGCTCATACAGACCTAAACAATGGGGAGCTTTAGCCCCCAAAGGAGGCGAAGACAAATCACAACCTTATAGGAAATGGTCCCAGTGACTTCCCTCTACAAATGCCAAGCACTTACCTTTTGGCAGCACCCTTGGGGGGGAAGCTAGCACTTTTCTCACAAAATTGGCACATGATCACCCAGGACAAATGGGTACTGAATATTGTTTCTCAGGGTTACAGGTTCCACTTTCACACCCTTCCAAAATCAAGAGGTATGCCAGACCTGCCACAAAACCATCTACATTTATGGTAGGTACACAACTGTACTTTCCCTTCCTCCATCTCCTGAACTTGAAAACTCTGAGAAAGTCATTCTCTGATGAATCCCTGGCGTACTTCACTCAGTTTGATTCTCCTCTGGATTATGCCTCACCTGAAGTGGATTCCAGCGGCGGGGGTTTTCCTGCAGAAGGTGGTTTCTCGAAAGGAAATTGTTCCAAAATGAGGACCTACTTCAAGTGGGAAAGCTCACAGGTCTAAGAGGTACAAAAGAGGTATTATGACCTCTTACAAATTGACACTCCTACTCCTTCAGCCATCTCTCTAGTCTTGCAGCCTTTCAAGATGCCTTTCTGGCTGCATCTAAAACATGCTTTATAAGGTGCCTGAGGATAGTAGTTACTAGTATTTGTCCTCTTGCAGACTCAGCTGTGATCTCTGTCTGCTGACCAAACTGCCAAATTACTGCCATCTGCCAGTCTCCTCCCTTCAGATAAGGAGAGTAAAATGATGGAGAGAATTAGAAAAAAGGTCTACACCTCTTCCACTCAGGCTTTCAGGGCCATTAATTCAGACTCGTGTCCAAATATGTTCTGGCTGTTTCTCAGGCCTCAAATTACTGAACGATCTCCCAGGTTCTGCTGCAAAATCCTAGCTTTCCTGTCTTTTGGGTCCGTCTTCCCAGGTTATGAGACATTCCATTAGGTGCAGTGATGATGCAGCAGAGGTGTCTGCTAGATCAACTTTATCTGGTTCAGTCCTCAGGAGGTATTCCAGGCTGAGGTTGCATCCTTTGTGTAAAGATTTCAAGGCAAAGATTATGGATGCACCTCTGGACAGCACTGCCATTTTTGGTTCTAATCCTGCAGCTCTCTTCAAATCGCTTCAAGAGAAAGGAAAAGAAATTCAGGAGCTTAAACATATTTTTGTCTCCCCAGTTCCTAAATTTCATAGGAACTACCCTTCGAGAACCAATTTTGTTAGGAAGAAGGCCTGTACACACCTTCCCAACAACACAAGACCACACATAGGGAGATGCCTCGTAGGTCTCTGCCATCTTCTTTTCAAAAGGCCCCTTCCAGACAAGCCAATTCCAAATGTTTCTCCGGAGGCCACTGTTGGCCCAGAGACCTGTTCAGAGGTAGCTGGTGATTCTTCCGCAAGTACTGCATAAAGGCCGCAAAGGTCCCTGCTAGCAAGTCCTTGGGGGATATGCAAACGTCTGCTTTGGATGTAGGGAGGGAACCCATGCTCATTTTTGAAAGCCTTCGAGGCTTTATGCAAATCATGGTTCTTGAGGAGGTCCCTAGCAATATTATTGAATGCAGGCTAATGTCTGGTCCCTCGTCTTTCCACCATATGGATGCTCCACTTAAGAACAGAAAACCAAGCATTCTTTCTCCTCAGGAACAATCCGCTGATTGGCAAGCCTTTTCATAAGGACCATTTAATGCCTTCATGGGCATTAAGCAATCTGCAGGGGTTTCCTCTTCCTTCTCCTTCCATTTCACCAGTTTCTCCTCGGGGGGGGGGGGGGGGTCAGAGTTGATGATTCCTCTGGCATATGTTGCCCAGATATCTTCTCCACTGGGATGTGCTTCCCCAGAGGAGGAATCAAATAAAACTGACTCTCCAGGAGAAGATGTTTACATTTGGAGAGACCATTGTGAAAATGAGAATTTTTCAAATGGGACTGCTCTCAAGTTTCAGACATACAACAAAAGATGCCATGATCTTTTACAGATGGGTTCTCCATCCCTAGCTTCAGCATCTCCAGTGCTTCCAGCTTTCTTGAATGCTTTCTCCTCTGCTTCGAAGTGTCCAGATTAACAACTTCCTGCCCCTAAAAGGCCAGATAAGTTCTACAAAGTGCCAGTGGCTTGTAATTTTTTACATGCCCTTCTGCAGAGCCAGCTTACAATATCAGTGGCTGCAAATAAGGCCGTCTAAGCTATTGCCTTCTTACCTCCCTGCTACTTTCGGGCAAGGAGAGCAGAGTTATGGAAAGGTTAGTGAAAAAAGTATATATTTCGGCCACTCTGGCCTTTAGGGCCATAAACTACCCAGACCCATACTGCTAAATTTTCCTTAGCTCAAGGCAATAAGCTCCTTTCTGAACTTTCAGACTCTTGACACTAATTCCCGGCTTGCTTCCATTTTAGCTTCCTTTGCCCAAGTGACGCATATGCAGTAGTGATGCAGTGTATGCATCTGCCAGAGTTGCTGTATCTGGCTTTGTCCTTCAAATGTACTCTTGGCTGAGACTCCAGCCGCTGCCAGATATTAAAGCTAAAATTATGGATGCCCCATTATTTATTTCCAAGACTTTGTTTGGGTCTGCAGCTGCAGAACTTTTTAAGTCCTTGCAAGAAATGGGCAAGGACCTTAAACATATTTGTATCAGCAGACCCCTTTTGTAAGGCAACTATCCAGACCTCCTAAGAGTAAAAAAGATGCCAGAAAGCCTTACTCTGCCAAGTTGTTGTCTACTACTACTCCTGCTCAGAAACGACCCTTTCCGAACAAGCCAGGTAGTCTGTGACTACCAACCTGTTTGCAGTCAGATCCCTCTGTCCTTGCATGTTTCCCTGTCCCTTCCTGCTTGGAAACAGATCACCCAAGCCTTCCGAGTCCTTTCTTTTGATCTCCGAGCATATTTTATGGCATGGAAGACTCCTCCAACCTTCAGGGGTATTCCACAACCTCAAAAAGATCAGTTGACTTTATTTCCAGAGGTGATTCACACCTTGCTTTCTCAAGACACCATTCGAGATTCCACCTTCCCAAACAGGAAAGGGGTTCTACTCAAGAATGTTCTAGTCCGCACAAAGGATGGTCTTTGGAGACCCATTCTAGACCTGTCCCATCTAAGTACCTTCTTAAAGGTACCCTCCTTTTGCATGCTTTCCTTAAACACTCTGCTTCCTCTCATTCTTCCACAGACCTTCATGGTGTCACTGGACAACAAGGATGCCGGTCTTCACATCCCTATTCATCCTCTTTACAGGAAATTTATGTGGTTTGCTATTTCTTCTTCACATTTTCAATTTTCTGCTTTGACCTTTGGTATATGTACAGCACCAAGTGTCTTCACAAAATGCTTAGCTGTTATTGCCTTTTGCAGACTCTGGTATTCAGATTTTCACTTACCTGGACAACCTCTTCCAGGCTCGTACTCCAAACACTTCTTCAAAACCTTCAGTTCACTGCGTCTCTTCTGGAAAGACTGATTCACTATCAATTTCCAAAAATCCTCCCTTGTTCCTTCACAGGACCATGTCTTCCTAGGATGCAAAATTCAATCGGACAAGATGTTTGTTTCCTTACCTCCTCAGTCTTGTCTTTAACCACTTACTTTCAAGCTGTCATTCCACTCCAGTCCCCTGACTGCCGGGGAGTTCCTCTGTCTGTTGGGCTTCATGGCATCCACTATTCCCTTGTTACCTCTAGCCAAACTTCACATGAGGATACTCCAGTGATATATCAGGTTAGTTTGGAAGCAACCTGCTCATCCACTAGGTTTTGTGATTTCCCTCCTTCCCTGGTTGAAAAAAGAGTCCGAGTGGTGGATTCAGCAGGTTTCCTTGAATCCAAGACTTCCCCTACAAACCCCCCTTCCATCTCAGTTGTTCACAGATGCCTTGGACATGGGATGGGGGCAACCTTGGCCTCTCGGAAAGTTCAGGACGTGTGGTTTCCTTGCAAATGAAGTAACGCACAAATATAAAAGAGATGAGAGCTCTCATTTTTGCCCTGCTAATCTTGCATCCTCTTTTTCAACCAGGTCCCTTAAAGTGGTTCACAAATAGCACCAAAGCTGTTTGCTATGTCGACAAGCAGGAGGGACCAAGCCATATCTCCTGTGCAGGTTGGCTCTCGAGGCTTGGGAGTTGACAGCTCGGTGTCTGCTGACCCTTCAGGCAGTTAACATTCCAGTGAGCAGTCCCACGAATAGATGCTGCACAGGGATGTCTTCTGGACATTATCCATCGGTGAGATACTCCTCAATTAGATCTATTTGCCTCCCCTATGAACAGACAACTTACAAAGTTTTTTGCCAAAGTTTACGATCCTCAGGCATGGAAGGTCGACACCCTATCCTTCTCTTGGAAGAGTATGTTCCTTTATGCATTCCCCTCTTCCCCCTCCTTCAGAAAGTTCTGTTAAAAATTCAACAGGACCAACCAAAAATCTTGCTGATGACTCCCTTTTAGCCAAGACAGCATTAGGGTTCCCTGTTCTGCATTTAGCAAAGGGCAATTATCACAAGTTACCTGACAGGGTGGATGTACTCACACAGGACAAGGTACCTTTCCACAAGTGTCAGCCCTTCTGATGACACTATGGGTGATGAGGTTTTGATCCCTTTTAGACATGTATTTTCTGAGGACATGCTTCGAGTTCTGCAGGAGGCCATAAAACCCAATACTAGGAAGTCCTACTTTTCGAAGTGAAAGAGCTTTTCCATCTGGTGTCTTTTCAAAAACCTAGAAAGATTGTATGTGGATGTTAGTGGTTTTTGTCTCATCTGTGTAAACTACTTAAGACTGGGTTTTCGTACTCTTCAGTAAAAGCTCATCTCTCAGTTATTTCTGTCTTGTCTGCCTGTGACCCCTCCTTTTGCTTCAGACCGCCAAGGGTACCAGTACCTCATCCTTGGGATTTACATTGCCTCCCTTTGAACCAGCAGTTTGTCATCCCTTCAACATTGCACTTGGAAGACCGTGCTTCATTTGTACATCACTTAAGCCAGAGGGTTTTCAGAACTTCAGGTCCTTTTGGCTTCTTTTACTGTTTTTCACAAGTATAGGTTTCTTTACATACACAGCAATACCTCCTTCATGCCTAAGGTGGTGAATGAGTTGTCAGTTAATCAGTCCATTAACCTGGCCACTTTCTTTCCCTGTTCGTAGTCTTCTATTGAGAGGATTTTGCACACCTTGGATGTGCATAGACAACTCTGTTTTATTTGGATAAAACCAAATCCTTTAGGAAATCTGACGGCCTTTTCTTACCATCCCAAGGCTTTGGGCAGATTTGTTTGTAAGCAGACTCCTCCTGGATCTCTAAGGCTATTTTCTTTTATGTGGCTCGTGGAAAAACCTTTGCTTCTCCAGTTAAGGCTTATTCCACGAGAGCTGTCTCTTCAGATGCTTTTTCAGGGGTCTGGGTTATTCTGTTTTAAAAGCAGCCAGTTGGTCTTCTGTCCATACCTTCACAAAACATAAGTTGGATAAGTTGGATGGTATGTCTAGATCTAGAGCTGGTTTTGCCAGGATTGCTGTTCAGGGGTTTGTAGTGTGTGCTACTGCCCCTCCCACTCTTCTCCCTCATGCAGTAAATAACTGCAGCATATGAACAGAAGGACAGAATAGTTGTGTAAACTCTTACCATAACCGTAGATGTCTTTTTGTATGGTGCAGTATTCTCTCCCCCTCACGTTCCCCCTGATACTTGCTTGTTTCCTGGATGTGTGTTTTCTCAGTTTTTCTTAGGTTGGTGTTCTTCCTGGGGCATTCAGTTCTGAGGATGGTATGTGCCGACGTCAGAAGGGATCCTATGCGCGACGTCGCACTTACCTCACAGTAGACATTTCTGTATTGGCCAGATGTTTAGGGCAGCCTGGAGTGGGACTCCCTCGTAATGAATACTGCAACATATAGAAGAGAGAGACATTTGTGGCTATGGCAAGATTTTACACAATTATTCTTTGTGGAATTTGGCAGACTTTTAATTTTGCATTAATTTCTTGCTAACATGGTTAGAATTTTATTTAGCCAGTAAATCTTCTCTCTGCATTCAGATTGGGGAATGCAGGAACACTTAATGCAAACTCTTGGCTCTGTAAGGAACTAAAGCTGATTGAAGGTGATGCTACCCTTTACAGATTTAATTCACATTCACGGTTTATATGGAAGGTAATATCACACTGTCCCTGGACTCTCTTTCTGGTAGAGTGATGCCCGCATGTAACATGTATATTCAGATATGTTTTTAAAGCACTGTAGTAGTGATCTTGCTATTTGAACATTTGCAGTTAGATGATCAGTATCTCTCTGCTTTTTCCTCATTGCAGAAATTGCTCAAAGATGAACGACTGTGATGAATATTTACATATACATTACTTACTGTATATTGATTGTGAAAGATGTGAAAATATGCTCTTGTGTTACAGTAATATGGCAGTCTGTTTTGGGGTACTGTTTCAAGTGGCATTTTCGTTCAGTATAAGAATGAAGTTGTGGCTAAGCCACTGATAGTGTAGAGAGAGAGCCCTGACTATGGCCACGGTGACCCTGGTTTGATTAATGGCTCTGCTGACTGAGCAGCAGAGAAGAATAGGCCTTACCATCCCAGGAGGACAGGTGGTGATGTGGATATCTCTCGCAGTGATCTGTGGTGGAGGTTATTGACATTGTGGTCTGGAGGTATAATCCTGAAGGGTGAATGGATTGATTGAGCTGCTGTGGAGGAGGAGTTGCATGCTGGAAGGTCCCCTCAATTGCATGGTTACCTATGAACATAGCACCAACCCACTGGGGTGGGGGTGGGGAGTTATCTGTGCCTAGGTCATGTGCAAAAAAAATAGACCCCCCCCCCCACAAATGTCCTTAAGTTCCTTGATGTGTCTCTTGAAAAATTAAAAGATAATTTTATGTTTGCATTCTATTTATTTCTTTGTTTTCTTGTGTGGTTTTCAGAATCCCCCTTCTGGAGCTACAGCAGTAGTAGGAGGAGTAAAGTCCTGGGCCCAAGCCAGTGCAGTGCATGGCACACAAGGAGATGGTAAGTACATGTCTTTGAGTTGCATATTGCACTTGTTTCAGGTTAATGCGGAGTATGTTGCATGTGTGTTGCAGTTGTACATTTGTGAGACTGAACAGATAATTGACATCAGCAGTGTTCAGGAAATTCATTTTAACAGTGACTGTAGTGTACATATGAGGTAGTATTTCCTTTCCTTCTGTCTTTCCAGGACTCCTCACTTTTGGTTGTCTACTCTTTCCATGTCTTCTGCTCGCACTGTTGGGTTGGGTGTCTTTTAAGAATCTTGCATTATTCTGTCTTTGGATGATCAGCTGGAAACTTTGGTCAACTGACCTGATTCCAGCAACCAGCAATTGGTTAATTTGAGTTCCCTAAGCACTGTTCTTTTTGGAGGGAGGTTGTGGATCGTAAGAGCAGTTACACTTTTTTTTTTTTGGACAGATCACTTCTACATGTGGGTTTACCTTTCTTTCTCGCCAGTTAGTCCGGCCAGGATTCCAAACATTTTCAGTCCCTCTAGGTGCGTCGGACATCTGACGTGGCAGCAGGAATGTGAGCCATAAAAGTGATGTCTGCACACACCAGTCCTCATATGTTTTCTGCTGCCAGTCGTACACCAGGTGCTCTTGCTCTCGCAGACGTCTGATTCTGAAAAATTCAGATAAGTACCCCATTGGGGATCCTTTCAGTCCTCCTATTTTATGTAGTCTGTTCATGTCATCTGGAAAGGGCAAGTATAAATTGGTCGGCGGATACCCCACAGACACCCACTATCATTATCTGTCTTGTTTAGGTAAAGAACATGACCACAAGAGCTGCACAGTTTGTCAGGCGTTCATACCCAAGACCTTATGTCACCATTTGCATGCTCTAAATCTTTACTTAGAAAACCAGCGGTTAAAACAAACAGCATTGGGGATGGAAGCTGCGTCTGACGCCCCTTCAGAACCACCCAAGAAGAGGGCCAAGACCATGCAGCCTACTACTACTGCTGCGCCTCTACTGCCCATTCCTCAGCCTGTGGCTGACATCAGCCTGGCCGAGGATTCAGTTTCCACCAGTCTGGATAAAGCAGGTACCTCTGAGGGAGCCGCACAATCTTGAGCGGATGGGCATGTCCATAGAGGCTGTACTGGCAGACTCTTGGCGGGGGGTGGGGGGGACTAGTGCTCTCTCTGGGCCAGTTGGATCCCACCACTGCAATCCCTGTGACTCGAGGCCTTTGCCTAGCTGGACGCCAGCTAGGCCTCTTAAGAAAAAACAAAAGACAAAACATTTATCTCCTGCTTCTGAAAGGATGCCCAACTGGCAGGCCTTCAGCCAGAGTTTATTTAATGCTTTTATGGCCTACAACAATAGGAACCCTTAGCACTGCTCCTCCCCTCCCACGTCCTAGACAATACAACAGAAACAACACAGAGAAGAGTAGTAAAGAAAAAAGGAACTTTCAAATGTGGGAAGTGTAAGGCATGCAAATATATTAATACGACTAATGTGTTCCAACATCCTATCACACGTATATATTCCTACAAAGGGAATGGAAATTGCAGTACAGAGAATGTAATATATATAGCCAGCTGTGAAGGATGTATGTCTATTTATGTGGGCAAAACTAACCAAGTTCAAAGAACGTATTTTATGGCATCTAAGAGACATCAACAACAAGATAGAAGTTGATGCTTTGTATCAGCATATAAAGCATAATCCAGGGCATAGCTTTAAATTTATGATATTAACTCATGTTTCAGTTGCAGCATGAGGTGATTTATTCAACAGAACTGAAAAAATAGAAATGGAGTGGATTATGAACTTACGTGCCAGTCAAAGTCCTGGCATTAACGAAGTAGTCCCCTTAAAACCAGTACTAAAAGAAAGGAGGCTTGGGGGTGATATACTTCTATCATAAAACCACTAAGAAATAGGACTGAATAACATGACAGTAAAGCTATACAACCGGCTACTAAAGAACATGTGACAATGGACTCCTCCCAAGAGGACAGAATAACCAGTGACATACTTGCAGGAACTCAGGAGGTTAAACTGATTTGGCAGTGTATACAAAAAGACAGATTGGAACAAGTAGTAAGTGTAACTAATGAATAATGAAGGCAGAGTCTCTTTGAATATAATACCTTATTGGTCAATACCTAGAATACACACAGTATAAAAGGAAGAGCAAAGCAGATAAATACAGGGTCTGAAGAAGGTTTACAACCGAAAGCACTTACCTGTTCCCGAGTCCGTTTTTGAACACAAGCAGCATGCTTATTTGAAGTTGGCTTTAGAACTAGGAATATTTTGGAACCTGCTCCAGTGACTTTGCAAACAGGCAGTTTGCTGATTCCAGTTGGCTTCAGAGGATGGAAGAATTACTTATCCTGGAATTCGTTTAAGTGCACAGGCAGCACGCCGATTTGAAGTTGGTCTTAGACTTTGGAAATTCATTCCGGTGACCTTGAACACAGGATGTCTACTGGAATCAATTGGCTTTAGAAGAGGGAAGAGCTTTGGGACTCCCCCCCCCCCCCCCCCCCCCTTTACACACAGGCTGTATGCAGGTTACAGGTTGACTTCCAAGTAAGGAACTTTTTGCAACTTGCTCTAGTGCTTTTGCATACAGGTAATGTATTCACTTAGAACTTTGGAAGTACACACTGAGGAAGCGGAGCATATAGTTGTCAGTGAATGGAGGTTTTGCACTCGAAGAAATGTAGCTGGAATGAATGAGTAATTTCTTATATTGAGCCAAGTTACTATAACAAGAAATTTGCTCCGAGGAAAGTATTTAGTGTTTAAACCAGTACTTTGAAGTAGGCAATTTGTCATTTTTAACTGATCAGAATTAAAAAATAGTTTTTATTTAAGGAAGGACCTGGGATACATATGTAGTGCTTGCATACCAGCAACTACAAGAAAGGGGATATGTAATACCCGCTAAACGGACCATCTTAGAGCTAGCTACCATGTGGAGGGAGTAGCCTTATTGTGGCTTTTCATTTTCTAGTTCCTAAAAGGAGGGTAGAATTACTGGAAGAAGAACTGTTGGACTCCTCAGAGGATTCCCTCTCCTACTCCTCCCCCCAGGGATATGGATCTCCAGAAGAAGGCTCCATTGAGCCTTACTCCCCAGTGGAGGATTTAACCTTTGGGGAAACTGTCAGCAAAATGAAAGTCCACTTGAAGTGGGAATCCTGAGATATGACTGAAGTTCAGAAGAGGTTTTATGACCTCATACAGATGGACACCTTAGTCCTTCTGCTATCCCTCCTGTTCTGCGGCCTTCCTGGATGCCTTTCCTCTGCTTCCATCAATTCTAACTCCCATCCTCCACCCCCACTCAGGGCGGACAAGACTATACAAGGTCCCTGAGACAGAAATTTCTGCTTGTCGTCCAGCTGACCCAGTTACTATCTCCATTTCTACTGGTAGCGCTTCCAAACTGCTCCCTACTACAGCCATTCTTCCACCTGACAAGGACAGCAAGACCATGGAATGGCTGGGAAAGAAAATATGCACTTTTGCCATCTTGTTTAGGATCACTAACTACCATACTCACATGATCAAGTACTCCTTAGCCCTGCTGGACAAAGCCACTAAGGAATTGTCTGATGCCAGATAGTGCAGCCAAAGCTTCCCTGTCCTCTCTGCTAGCACTTGCCTCTCAGGTGAATAGACACTTCACAAGATGCAATTATGATGCATCTGAAGCCTCAGGTCAGCTGCATCAGCTTCTGTTTTAAGATGATGCTTTTGGCTACACCTTCAGCCCCTCCCTGACAACTTCAGGGCTAAGGTTATTGATGCTCCTTTTGATCACTCTGCCCAGTTTGGCAGAAAAGTGGCTGACCTCTTCAAGTCCCTGCAACAAAAAGGGCAAAGAATTGCAGGACTTCAAACACCTGCTAGTCTCGCCCATCCCCAAGTTCCATAGGAACTACCTGGCCAAGACTCAGTTCATTACAAAAACCTCTAGGCCTGTGTTTCCCTCCAGGTCCAGGAGACCCCCTAGAAAATGGTCCCCTCTGGCTAGAGCTTCTCCTTCCTCCAGCAGGAGGTCTCCCTTTCCAGATAGGACAGGTAATGTCCGACTACCTGCCAACCTCTTACCCCACTCCTCTCGCATTCCTTACCCTTACTGTCTCCTTGTATGGTCACTCATTACCTCAGACAAATGGGTTCTGTCCATTATCCAGAGCGGTTACTTTATGACCTGGATCACCCCCCAGCAAGGCTGGGCACTCCATAGCCACCCACCAGCCATCCCTCCTGCGACCGGTACTGCAAACCTTGCTGATAAAGGGCACTATAGAACTAGTGCCTACAGAAACAAAAAAAAAAGGATTTTACTCCAGAATCTTTCTGGTTCCCAGAAAGGATGGACCATGGAGGCCTATACTAGACCTCTCGCAAAAGTTCCTACCTTCAGGATGCTCATTCTCCCCACCTTCTTTTCCCTCCTCCTACCTCAAGGTTTCATGGCAACCCTGGACATAAAGGATGCTGTCTTCACATACCAGTAAAGGCTTTCAGGAAATACCTGAGATATTTGGCAGGCTCATCCCATTTTCAATTCAGTGCCTTGCCCTTTGGGTATTCCACTGCACCCAGGGTATTCACAAAATGTCTGGCTCCAGTCATCACTTACTGCAAGACAAAGGACATCCAAATGAGAACTACCTAGGCGACTTGCTAATTCAGGCAGACAATCAGAAGACCCTTATTCATACTTAGGCCCTTCTGCACCTCTTACACACACACTAAGATTTCTAATAAACTTCCCAAAATCTCACCTGGAACCCACACAGGACACTGTCTTCTTGGATTGCAGAATCTGGACAGACTTGATGAAGGCCTTCCTACCACCAGAGAAGGTGGTGCCCTTGACCCACCACCTACTTGGTGTGCTTCAAGCATCAGAACTGACAGCAAGGCAGTTACTGAGACTTTTGGGTTGCATGGCAGCCACCATACCCATGTTGCCCTTGGCAAGACTGCATATGAGGAAACTGCAGTGGTATCTTCAGTCAGTATGGACTCAGCACTCCCATCCACTGGAATTCAGGGTTCCCCTTCTTCCCTTCTTGAAATACGAAATGCGATAGTGGGTGGCTCAGGTGTCCAAGAACCCAGGCCTCCCTCTACAGACACCCACACCCACTATGCATACAGATGCTTCACATCTGGGATGGGAAGCAACTCTAGGATAAAGACAAGTGCAAAGTTTGTGGAAATACACACAAACGAGCACATAAACGTCAGAGAAATGAGAGCAATCCTCCTTGCTCTGCAAGCCTTCCAACCCTACCTAGAGCAAGCCCCTGTCAAGGTATTCACAGAACACCACAGTCCTGTGGTATCTCAACAAATGGGGAGGGACAAAATCATGCCTCCATTGCAGACTTGCTCTGCAGGTTTGGAAACTGGCCACCTCACAGGGAATTACCCTACAGGCAGCCGACCTACCTCCCTGCACATCTCCCAGGCATAAGCAGGACCATCTCAAACAACCACGAATGGATGCTTAACAGAGATGTTTTCCTGGTTCTGGTCCACAGGTGGGGTATACCTCAAATAGACCCATTTGTCTCCTCCATTAGCAGGTAACTTCCTGGTTATTGCACCAAGACACCCGACCCCAAGGCACTGGCAACAAACGCCTTCTCAATGTCCTGGAAGGGGAAATTTCTGTATGCCTTCCCATTGATTCAGAAGGTGCTGCTGAAAATTCAGCAGGGCTCACCAAAAATTGTGCAGGTGACTCCCTACTTGCCAAGACAGCACTGGGTTCCCCCTTCTCCATTTGCCCGAGGGCAATCACCATAAGTTACCCCCTCAGTGGAGCTGCTCCCACAGCACAAGGGAACACATTCACCCACAGTGGCAATCCCCCTGCACCTTACCTTGTGGTTGATAAGATTCCGATCCCCTTCAGACACCTGTACGAGGACATGCTCAATGTCCTGCAGGAGGCCAGGAAACCTAACACAAGAAAATCCTATCTCTCAAAAGTGGAAAAGGTTTTCTATTTGGTGTCTCAAAAGACAGTTGAACCAACTGGAAAGCTTCACCCCCCCTTAATCCTGTCTTAGCTGTGTGAACTATTGCAGACAGGACTGGCCTACTCATCTTTAAAAGCACACTTGTCTGCAATTTCTGCCTGTCTACATCTGGATCCACCCCTTGCATCCAGACTTCCTGCTAAACCTTTCCTCAAAGGGTTATTGCACTTGAGACCCCCCCCCCCCCCAGAAAACCGTCCCCTCCTCCCTGGGATTTTAACTATGTATTAGAAAAACTCACCTTAGCCCCCTTTAGCCAGCAGACAAGGCCTCCATAAAATTTTGCACATGGAAAACTGTTTTATTGGTAGCTCCGACCTCCGCCAGAAGGGTCTCAGTTACAAGCGCTAATGGCTACACCACCATTTTTAGCCTTCCTCCTTGACAGGGTTACTCTCCGGACGAACCAGTCTTTCACCCCAAAGTAGTGAATGGCTTGTCCTTGAGCCAGGCCATTCACCTGCCCACCTTTTTCCCCAATCTGCAGGAAGATAGTGAGGGAATACTTCATTCCCTAGACATCCACAGACAGCTTGGGTTTTATCTATATAAAACCAAATCCATTAGGAAATCAGACCCAACTGTTTTGTCTCCTTCAACCCCAGAGTTCTGGGGAAAGCAGTGACCAGACAGACCATTTCGGCGTGGATCTCCAGGGCCATTTCATTCTGTAGCTACACCATGGGAAAACCTTGCAGGGGATTGTCAAAGCCCACTCCACCAGAATAATGGCCTCTTCTGGAGCTTCCTTTAAGGGGCTAGACACCCAACACAATGCTTGAAGCAGCTACTTGGTCCTCTGTGCACACCTTCACCAAGCACTACAAGCTGAACCATATATCCAGAGCCAAGGTGGGGTTTGCCAGGGCTACCCTACACAGGTTCCTGGAAACCTCTTCTAGACCACCACCCAATCCTCACTGAGCTTTGGCACTCGCCCACGTGTAGAATACTGCAACATTGGAATAGAAGGACATAGGAAAGTTGTGTAAAATCTTAGCATAACCATAGATGTCCTTTTCCATGTTGCAGTATTCCTTCCCTCCCGCCTTCCCCTCCTGTCAAGTTGCACTTGCTCTCCTGGGTGACACTGGGTAGGCTGTGACCTTATAGGACTGGCTCCAAGTGGGGCTTCTGTGTTTTGAGGGTTGGTGTATGCAGACGTCACTTTATGGCCCACATTCCTGCTGCCATGTCAGATGTCCGATGCACTTAGAAGGACTGAAAATCTTTGGAATCCTGGACGGAAGAACTGGAGAGGAAGAAGGGTAAACCCACGTGTAGAATACTGCAACATGGAAGAGAAGGACATCTATGGTTATGGTAAGATTTTACACAACTTTCCTTTATTTGTCTAATGAAGCTGGAGTCACGGATGGGAGTAGCACACCATTACTGAATTTGGTCTGAAACCAGCATTGAATTCTAAGCCACTTTCACTTGAGTAAAACTCCATTACTGGTTCCTCATGGTGCCTTGTAGTAGTGTATTAGTCTTTAGTCTTTACCTTATATGAGCTCAGAATTCCTGGTTGTGCTATTCTGTCTTGTAAAGACTTCAGACTTTTCTGCTCCATCAGTTGGAGAATGGGAATGAGTCCAGCACCTATCAGTTTTTCCCTTGGTTGTCACTATTCCTTCAGTGATTGTCTCAGGCTAGTAATAGCTTAGATCAGCTTCACTGCTCCATTCTTTTTTTCCAGTAGCACCTGGCAGAGTTTCTGGGGTAGAAACCTGCGATGCCTTGTCATTTTACCTTCACTGGCTAGTCATTTGGGATGCTGTTTAGAGCTGCTTGGAGGCACCTTTTTTTCTGTATCTCAGTTGTGAAGGTCTATACCCTTTACACATCTATGCCCAAGTGGGTAGACAGTCTCTCTCAACTTGGCTGTCCATTTCTTGTTCCATCTGTACTCTGAGGGAGCAGGACGGATATGTTCAGTGCCCTCACTTGGGTTTGGTCTAGAGGAGAATTGACATGATCTCCACTGTGTTGTAGCATGTGCACTACTGTAGATATTGTGCTGATGGTTTAGTTAGGGCTACATTATCAGGTGTATACTTGTGGTAAGATGGTGTGATTGAAATGCACAAAACAGGATTTCTGCAAGCCTTGTATGTCCTGCCCAGGACTTGATAGCTCTAGTAGGAGAGCAGGCCCTCGCCTCACTGAAAGGCATTTATTACCTGTCCTGCCATTTTCACACTACCTCCATTGCCTGGCTAACATGACAAGAAGGAAAAGCCCCCTTGGTGCCCAAGCATAGACCTAGGGTGTTTTGTGTTTTTTTGTTCTGGTCTATCAAGTTTGGCCAGGAAAGGAGTGTATCAGAGGCTCTGTTAGCAGTCCTAAAAGCATTCTGGGAGTTCCCATGAGAGTGGTTTTCAGAGTTCATCATGGCTTGGAGAATAAGGATCAGGCTATGCATTGGCACTCATATTTACTCCCTCAGGAATGGAGTACGCTGTTTTCAGAGAAGGCATTGATAGGCCCAGACTTATTTCCTGAAAGGGATCCATTAAAGCTCTCCGAGTTGGAGAATGGATGGAGGTTTTGCTCCTTACCCTTCTTGCCTTGACTAGGATAATTCCTATTCACTTTAGACAGCGGTGAATTCAGCAAGCAGATTTTCTGGATAGTAACCCATCATTGTCATGCCTTTGCTTCTGCTGGTGCAGTTTTCTTCTCTGGATTTCCATTCATATTCTGTAGAGAGTTTAGTATCTGACCAGGGAAGTAAATACTGTGGGAAGAAATAGCCAGGGAATTGTTATGGCTAGCTTGTATAGGCCCTAGGGCCGATAGCCTAGTACCAGCCTATGGAACCTATAATCTCATTATGTAGAATTCTTTCTCTGAGACTGTTTCTAGGATGAATCCATGTTTCACTGGAGAAAAATACTGAAGTTCTCAGTCCTTCAGAAAAATATGATTTGATATAATGGAGTTTCCAAAGCCTTCTTCACTCTTGTCAGCTTTGGGAGGTGTTTTTGTCACAGCCTATAGTTTCCCTGGCAGTCAGCCTGCACCTCTTAAAACAGATTATATAAAGTACCTCAGTATTTCAAGTTTTTATACATCAGTCCCAGACCTGACCCAGCAGGTATCACTTTAGTGCGTCCATCGACTACTAAGCACTTAAATTCTAATCCTTCTCATCTTAATAAAAAAAAAAAAAGCTTTTGATAAGCATGGGCGGGGACTGTATTGTTATGCAACTTTTGACAGATGTCTTTGCAGTCCCCTTCTACAGCTGCAGAAGTGTTGGAGACCACTGTTGTGTGCCCTTTGGACACGTCTCCAGATCCCACTTGGTCCACCCAAGTCTAAGGACATGGGTTGATGATTTGGTCAGACAGCTTTGCAGGCCACAGCTTCTGACTGTCATTTTAGGGTTCAGATAATCTGCTGACTTTTCATAGGCCGCATGCCTGTTGCATGGTCCCAGTGCTTCAGATGCCACACCTAAGGCCAAACCTAAAGGGATAGTTTCTGCCATGCTTCAATCTATGCCTACAGGCTCCCAACTTCCACAGGCCTTGCCAGCCCCCCCCCCCCCCAAGGAATCCTCAGATTCATATGATTCTTATGAAGATGAATTAGTTTATGTTGTAAGTTGTCCACACGCTCATATGCTGATTTGGGACAGAGGGCATCCTGGCCTCAGCTTCACCACTTGAGGACTTCACTTCTGGGAATATTCTTTATAAGATGAGAAAGTATTTCCATTTGGAGGTTCAGGATTACCCTCTAAAAGGTGAGAGAATTTGTTAAGCTCCTTGAGCATAAATATTTGGCCATTCCTCCAGTGTTAGATGTTGCTGACACATCCTTGCAGCCTGACTCACCCATTCTAAGGAAGCCAGACTGTTTTTACTGGATTCTGTGCTGTCTCTCAAACCTCTCTTTAGGAATTCTCCTGCATGTACTGAAGTGGTGTCCTGAGGTCCTAAAGGAGTTTAAGGGCAGCAGTTTCAGGGACTTATTGCCTAATGATAGAAGGGAGAACCGGAGATCATTTAAGTCTACACATCTGCCACCTAGCTATTACAGCACTCAGTTGCCAGTTTCATGTGGTTAAATACCAGGAAACTCTTCTGGACTATAAGAAATAACTGGAAGGAATAGAAAACTGCTCTCAGAGGTGCTGGAAATCTGCAACTCACATTTATCTGGTTGCAAAGCACCCTTTACATTGCTGTAGAAGTATGTAGAAGTGAGGTTGTCTCGGAGTTGGTTATACGTAGACACGCCTGGTAAAGAGAGCAATCCCTTCCAGATCCTGTTAAGTCTGAAATTCTAGATGCTCCCCTAGACAAGGACTTTGGACCTAAAGCAAAAGACCATTTAAGAAACTGGAGGAAGGCTGTCAAGAACTTTCTGCAGGTTTAGTCACCAAAGTTTAGCTGAAAGTGTCCAACTAATTCTGGTGCCCCCCCCCCCCCCCCCCAGCAAAGAGGGAAAACACTCCGAGGGGATAGACCAATAAGGCAACAGAAAATATACTAACCTGAATCTTCATCCAGGCCTTAGTGCACCTTGACCCCAGGGGCCTAGCAGGGAGCAACCGTGACTTAGTCGGTCCCCTCTCTACCCTCTCTCCCTCAAATCCCACCCCATCCCCCCTCATATTCTTCTTTTCTACTTAGAATAGGTGGAAAGTTAACCATCTTTTAGTAATGAGAAAAATTACTTGAAACAAATGAGTGCTCAGTATCAAATCTGGTTACAGACTGTCTTTCATTTCACTGCCAAAGTTTGCTGGCATTTCTTTGGTTCCTGCATATTGGCTAAAAGAAGCTTTAAACTAAACAGGCCTGCGTCTTCAGCAGGGTTCTATCAAGGAAGTACGCTGTCATGAAAAGAGATAAGATAATTACTCAAGACCCCTTTCTTGTCTCAAGAAAGGAGGGAACATGGACGCCTATTCTAGATATGTCAAAACTAGACAAATTTCTTCTGGTTTCAAAATTCAAAATGCTCACCTTGTTAAAACGTCTATTTATGCTTTTCCCAAGAGTCTGCATGGTCACCTTGGATCTAAATGATGCTTGCTTTTATACATACCTATAGCAAAATCACACAAGAAGCCATCTTCTCTCTAAGATGCACCCTGAACCCAAAGAAGTGGTTTCTGTCTCTCCCTCCAGAAAACTTGTCTTTCAGGGAGTCTTGCTAGACACAGACCAACAAAGAAGTTTCCTTCAATATGAAAAGAGCTTTCCTAACCAGCTGCTTTCAATCACTTCACTCTGTTCCAACACAGGATGTCTTAATGGTTCCTTTAACCAGGCTACACATGAGGAAAATACATTGGCATTTGAAAAGTGTTTATAATTAACACAGCCAGTCCCTCAACCACAAAATTCCACTCCTACCTTGTCTAAAAAAGTTTCAGTGGTGGATCTTGGCTTGCAACCAGAACCTAGGAGTACTTTTCAGCATCCCTCCAGCTGCTATGGCTCTGTCCACAGATGTCTCAGACTTGGCTTGGAGAGCACACTCCAACTTGCCTTAAAGTTCAAGGAAAATAGGAGCAAAATTTCCTGAAAAGATCCATACAAATCTAAAGGAAGTGATGACTGTTCTCAAAGGACAACCTAGCTTTCAATAAAGCCTAGAATCAAAGGACTCTGCTAATACAGACTGACTTCACCAGAGTGAAGTGGTAAATAAGTAAGCGGGGGGGGGGGCACACTCTTACCCTCTGTGCCACCTGATGACGTCATTTTGGGACACAGCAAAATGCCTGTGTCGTCATCTTTAACCCAATACCTGCTAGGGGGTTAACAGCTTTCTTGAAGATCACCTCAGCAGGTCAGAGATGGACCCTAAAAAGGAGAGTCTTCCAACTCATCTGCCAAACTTAAGATGTGCCAGAAAAGGACCTTATTGCTTCAGACCAAAACTGCCAGTTTCAACAATTTTGCACAAGGAGCAAACAACCAAAGGCATGGAGGATGGATGCCTTCTCCTACCAATAGGCAGATCGGTTTCTTTATGGATTTTCTCCCATACCACTTGTCCCCAGAGCATTACTGAAAAATCAGGGAGGAAGGACCAAGGGTGATTCTTATTGCCCACCCCCCTTTTGACCAGCTAGAGCAGGGGGCAAAATGTTTACCTCAACAGGTGGACCGTCATAAGACAGGTCTTCCAATGTACACCCACATCTCAACACCTTGAGATCGACAGCATGGGTGATCCACTAGTTGCTGCTCAAGATCTTTTTTTTTGGGACAAGGACATACTGACTGGACATTTTGAAAAGTGAGAGAACCTAGTACGGGAAAAGCTTACAATTTTAAGTGGAAACTTTTATTCATTTTGGTGCCAGTGGCAATATATTTCTCCTAAAACAGCAGAGCTCAGTCTGGTACTTGCTTACCTTACTCATTTGTTTAAATCTGGGATGTCCAACTCATCTCTCGATTAATTAAAAAAAAAAAAAAAAATTCAACAGCCATATGTGCCTATCTTCCTATGCAGTCTTCTCTCTACTCTCACCCTTTGTTGGAATTAACTCTGCCTCCTTTTCAACCAGGTTCTACAGCTGACATTCAGTTTCTCTCCTGGAAAGCATCTCTTTTAGTGGCTATCACATCAGACCGGTCTTGGAACTCCAGACAGTTATATGCCCTGAACCCATTCTTATTTTTCATCAGGGTAGACTTTTTCTCGGGGCTAACCTCTATTACATGCCAGAAGTGGTTTCTGAATTTACCCCAAACCAATCTATTCACCTCCCTGCTGGTTTCCCTCACCCTTAAAACAACAGGGAACGTGTCCTTCATTCCCTCAATATTCATAGACAAGTAGGATACTCCTTCAGTCTCTCTATGCTTACCCTGACCTGCCTCTAATACCCAGGTTTCTGCAGAAAGTGCACCAGATGAAGAGCAAAGTAATCCTCATTGCCCTTTGCTCTCCTCGGCAGGTGTGCTTTCTCTTCATATGGTCTCACCTAGTATGTCCTCCTTGGATACTGGATCCCACCCCTCACAGGTGATTAATTCGGATATTATAGGCCTCAAGGTGACTGCATGATTTCTCCAATTCCAGTGATGGCGAGTCATTCCAGGCCTTTTCTCCCCAGTTGGTCAGATTCTTTTCTCACCTCACAAACCTTCAGCTAGGAAGATTTAGAAGAATGAATGGAAAAGATTTTCTGTGTGGTATCGTCAGGGAGACTTGGATCATTTCACTGCTCCACTCCCAGCTGTTTGATTTCCTTGCCCTCATTTTTCAAACTGGACAAGTTTCTCCACCATTAAAGTTCAGCTGGCAGCTATCTCCCAACTGACACTGGAGATAATTCTTTTCATGTAGCCTTCATCCAAGTTATGTAAGGCCTTCCTAAAAGCTACAGTTTTACTTAAACCGCCAATTTGAGATCCTACTCCACCTTGGGATCTGACCTTGGTATTAGGCATTGGTACATCCATCGTTTGAGCCTTCAGCTAAAGTAGACCATAAGTTTCTATTTTGGAAAACTATCTCTTTGGTGTCTATCACTTCAGCAAGATGAGTATGGGAACTCCATCATCTTCTAAACCACGATATTTCAGAAGGAAAGTGTTACTGTATGCACTGGTCCTTTCTTTTCTACCAGAAGTGGCCTCTGAATCAAACATCCATCAAGTGATTAATTTACCAGTTTTCTTTCCTAAATTTGACAATGAAAGGAGAGTATGCCTTTCATCCCGTAGACATCCATATTTTTTTTATACCTTCACAGGACTAAGGAACTTGAAAACTGATCAGTTGTTTGTCTCTTTCTCCAATGACAAGATGGTAAAAACTACTGGCGAAATGGGTACTAGATTGTATTTCCTGTGTTTATTCCTTGAGAGGCCTAACCTTACCAAGACAACCAAAAGCTCATTCAACTAGGACAATGGCTAGATCAGCTGCTTTTTGAGAGAGAGCCTCCATTTAAGACATTTGTGCAACTGCCACATGGTCTGATGCTCATACTTTTATTTCTCTTTACAAATTGGATATTATCTCCAGGAACAGAGCAGCATTCAGTTCTCTGGGACATCCTTCCATGAGGGCCACCCAAGGTAACCATAGCTGGGGGGGGTCTGTCCCATTCATTGAGGAACAAATGAAAATGACAACATCAGACATAAGTTATGTACTCACCATAACTGTGCATCTGTGTTGACCATTTTCCTTCTTCCTCACTTTCCTTCTCACCTTCACCTTACCCATATCTTTAGGAGAGACCCAACTGAATTGTTAGGAACCATAGTGTTTGATCTCCAAATCTTTCAGCTGTCTCGTCTGCCATAGCTGTCATGGAATACCTTTTTGTGATGCTGTACAATAGCATCAAACTCTGATGTAATACAGTGATCAGGGGCATTATGGATAAGGGAGGAACTCTAGAGTCAGGTCTTAGAGTCATAAAATGACAGTTTGATCCAAGGATTGGATACGAAACCATTTGTTGAAGAATGAAAATAGACTACACAGATGCATAGTTATAGTGAGTACAGAACTTTTATTTTCTTCTTTTGAGGGAAAATCTGCTTTAAAAAACTTGGTTTCTTCTGCACAAGTCACTACTCATTGTTTACAATGTATGTGTGTGTTTCGTTGATACTTATTCCAGGACTATGGTCATTGGTACTGTTTTGAGAAGGTTTGCATGGCTGCATTCTGAGAACCTCCCAGATGATAAACATGAGGTTTTAAATTCTCTCATGGATATAGATTTGATGTTTGGCCCTCCATTGCAGAGATCGAAGTGTGATGAAAGGGGCAAGCTAATCCAGGAAATCTGTTAATATTTTCAGCTCTCCTTTTCAAAATTTTCCAAGGGATTTTTTCTGTACTCTGTTTTGGCAAAAAAAAAAAAAAAAAAAAAACCTCAAAGTACAGGTAAACGGAAGTTTAGGAAATGCTAAGCCAGTTCCAAAAGAAGTTTCATACCTCCCATAACCAAGGACAGTTAGTCTGAATGACTGTTCAAGAGACTTTGTGAAACCCTCCCACTCTGGACTTTTTTTTTTCTTCCAGGATGTCTGAATCTCCATTCTTAATTTGGCAATAGATAGTTTCAGACAAGTCATTCGTCAGGGTTACAGATGGCAGTGGGAGGAAATTCCTTCTTTCCAGGGGGTTATTCCTCATCCTACAGATCAGACTGTTTTTTGTTTCCACCAATTCATCACATGCTTTCCCAAGGAGTAAAAGAACCAGTTAGTCCTTCCTGGATAGTGAATATTTTTTTTATTCAAGGATGTTCTGAGTGTCAAAGAAATTTTTGGGGACCAGTTCTGGTTCTTTCTTTCCTAAACATGTTTGTGATGGTGCCGAAATTCAAACTAATGTCACTTCACAAGCTGTTGCCTGCTCGTCCTCTTTCAAGTTTCTTGGCAACACTTGATTTAAAAGATGCTCATCACATCCATATTCATCTAGACTAGAGTTATTTCTTAAGGTTTTGTGTATCTGGATCCCATTATCAGTTCTCTCCCTTACCCTTTGGGCAGTCCAGTGCACCAAGAGTGTTCAAAGTGTCTAGCTCCAGTTATAGCTCAGTGCAGGCTACAAGGCACCCACCTTTATCCATACTTAGATAATTTGCTTATCTTTACAGTCTTTTCTGAAAGTGTCAGGAATCTGTCTTGGGTGAGAGATCTGTTACACAAGCTGGGATTGCAAGAGTACATGTAAAAGTCTTGACTCCTTCACACAGGATTGCATTCCTGGGATGTCAGCTAGACATTTCAGTTTAAAGAGCCTTTCTTCCACAGAAAGAAATGTATCTTTATCTAGATATACTTCTAAGGTTTTTCCACTCAAGTTTCAATCAATGCGAGGGAGTTCTTTAAGATTTTGGTCTCATGGCATCAGTGATTCTCATTCTCCTGGCAAGACTCAACATGAGAAACGTGCAGCTGTCTGAAATCTCTGTTCCTAGCACTAGTACCCTTTAGCTTTTCAAATCCCAGTGCCGAGGTTTGTCATGAGAGAAGTCTTTGGGTGGAGACAACAAATATCCTTAAATCCAGTTCAGTCTTCCCTCCCTCCCTGCTTCAAAGCAGTCAGTCAACACAGATACTTTGGATTTTTTTGGAGAGCAGTTTCAGAAGGGATAAAAGTGCAGGGGCTGTGGGATATCAAGAACAGATGCAAGCACATAAATATCAAAGAGGTGTTTGCCCAGGTAAAAGGCACTCAACTCTCTGAACCATCTTTGGTCCCTGGGGACCTATTCAAGTGGTTACAGACAAGGGGAACACTGTCATACTATCTCTGCAGACTAGCCATTTTAGTTTGAGATTTAGCTTAAAAGCACAATCTCAATCTACAGGCATACTACTTTCCATCAGAGCAATGTGTGGCAGACAAGGTGAGCAAGACCAGGGCAGACCTTCATAAATAGTAACTAGATTGGGGGTCTTCTAAGACTGATTCTTCTGAGGGGATTTCCTCTGGTAGACCTCTTTGCCTTCTATCTGAGCAATTCACTGGCAAGATTCTGTTCCCGTCGTCCTTGCAAGAAGGCCTGGAAAACAGATGCCTTTTCCTTCTTTGGACATGGATACTACTGTATGTTTTTCCACACATCCTGAAGATTCTGAAAACATCCCCCAAGGTCATTGTGGCGACTCTCTTCTGGTCCAGCTAACTGTGGTTCTCCCTTCTTTGGGATATTCGGGGAGCAATTACACAAGATTCCTCACTGGCTGGATCTGTTTACAGAGGGTCAGGGATGTTGATTCAGCCTGACATTAATCAACTTCAGTTGATTGCTTGCATGATAGGGTCTTCATTTCTTTTAAACAGTTGTGTACTGAGGACATGTACTAATGGAGACAAGAAAGCCTACTGCTATGAAGTCATATATTAGCAAGCAGAAATGGTTTTCTGGTTGGTGCCAATAGCATAGCCAGCAACCATTCTAGGCTAGTTATTCTGTGGTTTTACAGTGTTTGTGTAAGTTACTATCCTATGGCCTGCTTTATTCGTCTACTAAGGTTAATTTTTTTGACCATTTCAGCATGACTACCCATGGGTCCTCCTCTTTCAGTGCAGTCTCATGTCGCAATTTTCTTGAGAGGGTTTTTGCATAAGTGGTCCTCAAGAAAATGGGTAGCCCGTCCTTAGGATCTTAGTTTTGTGCTAGAGAAGCTAACACTTGCTCCATTTGAAACTAATTTGGCTAACTTGATGCTCTTAACATGGAGAACTGTTTTGATTGCTCTGACCTGTGCAAGAAGGGTGTCTGATTTACAAGCTGTTATGGTGTCAGTCCGGACAAGGTTCTTTGAGAATGAATCCTTTTATGCCTAAATTGGTATCCTACTTTAAGCCAGACTAACTATCTTCCCATTTTCTGTCCTGATCCTGCAAACTAGAGAGCGAGGATGTTGCATATCTCAGACGTCCACAGCAAACTTGGATACTGCCTTGACAGAGCTACATTTATTTACTTGTTTTATATGACTTTTGTTTACCTGGAAAGTCCGACTGGGTATGAGCCCATTTTCAGTGGAGGCCCGGGGAGAAAAGCTCTACAGTACGCATTAAACAGAATTAAATTGAACAATGATTTCAGATATGACAGCAAATTTGTAAAATATGTGAAATACAATAAAAGAAAACTAAGCAAAATATAAAGGCAAGCAGTAAAGTTGACTGTACATTATATACAAGGTAGAAGAGAGTTCCTAATGTGCATGTTATATAATGCATGAAAAATATATAAAGAGAATAATAGGTTGTAAAAACCATATACCGTTTCTGGCAGGAGAACTATATAGTAAATTTCAGTCAAATTCTGGGATAGATAAAGGTTAGTGTAAGAAAATAAGAAAGGACATTAGAATGTGAAGGAATTGGAGAGGTGAGGCTAGAATGTTAAGGAATTAGAGAGGTGAGGCTAGAAAGTTGGTAAAGCAGGAAGGGAAGTACTTGGCATCCAGATTTTTCCATACCTGGACAATCTACTCTTACAGTCCCCCTCTTCACACACACTACTCCAAAACCAGGATGCCACCATTTATTCACCATTAACTACAGGAAATAATTCCTCACCTCTTCACAAGATCACATTTTCCTGAGTTGTTGAATCCAGACAGACAATGGAAGTGTCACTTCCATCTCGGAGGTGTAGGACCTGGTAGCGGTCACTCCTGCCTCCCTTCCTCCGACCAAGCTCCCGCTTCGGCTCCAGAGGATAGGGAGTCCAGGAAAGAGAAGCGGAGGGAGAAGCACCTTAAGCGGCGGGCCGAGGACTCATCGGCCCCGCCCGCCAAGAGGGCTTCTCCATCCAGGTCTTCTCGGTCTCCTCCTCCTCGGATCCGATCCCCTTGTTTCTCCCTGGGACCCGAGGAGGAGGTGACCCAGTCCCCGTCGAGGTCATCGAGGCGGCACTCCAGTTCGGCCTCGGTGGCCTCCTCGAGGTCCACCTTTAGCATGTCATATGCGGGCATGGACAGGATGATGAGGAGATTCATCCAGGCCCAGATGCAGGTGGGAGTGCTCTTGCCCCCCCCCTTCCGGGGGGGAGCTCGACCCCTTTTTTTGCCCCTGTTGCTCCTTCTCAGACCCGCATCCCGGGTTCGGAGCGCTCTGAGCCGAGCCATGTTGGATCCGGGGGTGGGTTGGAGCTGACCATGCTGGTCACGTCTGCTCTGACGGCTCCCTCGAGTTTGTCGGATCCGACCTCTCGGAGCCGTGGGCCGAGCTTCGGATCCGAAGGATTTGGTGTGCTTTCGGCTCCGTCCCGGTTGGAGCACACTGGTCCCTCTGATCCGACGTTCTCGGCGCCGGGTCCGATCCCCGCTTCGGAATAGTGTGGGAGTCTGGTCGCGGATCCGTCAGAGCGGCTCCCTCTCGGCTTTCGCTGCGGTGGAGAGGGCACTGTCGAGTGCTTCCAGGCCTCCGGTCCTGGCTTTGGCTCCCTCCCTCTCATCTGGTCCTGGCTCCCCTCATCCGACCCTCGGGGCAGCCTACCTCAGCGCCTCTTGGAGTTCCAGTGGAACAAGATACAGCCCGTGAGGGCTCCTCTGACAACCCCCCCCCCCCCGAGGAGGTTCCTCACAAGGCGATGTGCAAGAGGAGGCACATAGACTCCCCTGAGAGTCTCACCGAAGATACGGACTTAGATGAAGGGGAAGGCTCCCCTAGGTCACCCCCCCGAGGATGTCTCCTTCAGAGACATCATGGAAATGCTCAAAATCAGGGGCGGGTGGTCTGCCCCCAAGGCTTCCTCTGAGTCCGTATTCCTTGAGGCGTTTGAGGCAGGACCATCTACCTCTTGGGTGTCCCCTCCACCCGACCCCTTGATGGATCTCTCATCCACTAGGGCTTGGAAGGAACCGGACACCGTAGAGCCAATCCCCAAGAGCCCAGACAAAATTTTGAGCCCCCCTGCAGAGAGATCACACTGGAGCAGAGGTCCTCCTGTGGATGCCATGTTGGTGGCTGCAGCCACCAAGAAAGAGTTGGGTCAGGAGAGCCCCACGGTTCATCCTCCGAGCAAGGAGTCTCGCGCGATGGACCGTCTTGGGAAGCGGGCATTCAGTTCAGCGACCTTCTCTGAGGGCCTTGAACAACATGGCACACGTTATTCGGATGCAGCGGGATCTAATTAAGGAATACGCTGCTCCCCCCAGGGTCCATGTCGGAGGGAGACAAGGATCTGTACTCCTCCCGAATGACCACCCTCCGCTCTATTTCTAACACCTCTATGCGGCTTTTGTCTCATGCTATGGAGGGAGCTGCTAGAGCAGGCAGAGTTGGGCTTGTCATGAGGAGACAGGCCTGGCTCCATCACTGTGACTTATCGGAACCCTTTAAGGCGTCATTCGAGAATTCCCCTTTTGATGGTTCTGCACTGTTCGGCAAAACCGTTCGCGACACTCTTTTCCAGAGTGAGAAAGACTGGAAGACTTTGTCTGCCGTCGGAGTTTGCTTCTCTGCGCCCCAGAGGTCCTTTTCCAAGAACCAAAAGGGTCAGAAGATGATGTGGTTCTGAAAATCGCATCAATCCCAGTCTGCTCAGGACAACCAGTCCTCTCGTGGCAGAGGAGGACAGGGAGGACGCCGCCCCAGAGGCAGAGGGGGTCCCAGGAATTTTGAATCTATAGAACTGTTCTCTGAGAGGCCCACGCAGAACCCCTGAGGGGTTGCCTGAATGCTCCACTCTGGAGGCAGTCGGGGGGTGTTTTTCGAGGCACCTAGCAATGTTGGGAGTCCATAACAACGGATCGCTGGGTGCTTCGTATTATATCCAGAGGTTACCAAATTCCCTTTATCGTAACCCCCAGAATCAGAGACCTCCCCGACGTACCACCCAGTCAGAGGGAGGCGGCTACTGCAGAAATTCAGCAGCTTCTGCAAAAAAGAGCCATCCAGCCCGTCCCCCCAGATCAAATCAAATCGGGGTTTTACTCCAGGTTCTTTCTGGTGCCAAAGAAGACGGGGGACTTGAGGTCCATCCTCGACCTCTCTCTCCTAAACCTGGCGGTACCCAAAGAAAAGTTCCGAATGGTCACGTTGGAATCCGTCCTCCCCTTATTGTGGGAGGGCGACTGGATGTGCTCCATAGACCTCAAGGATGCGTACTATCATATTCTAGTGGACAGGCGTTCCAGGAGGTTTCCCCGCTTCCGGCTGGGAGCCGGTCACTTTCAATTCAGGGCCCTCCCCTTCGGCCTCACCTCAGCCCCCAGGGTGTTCACCAAAGTCCTGGCGATAATAGCAGCCCACCTGAGACTCCAGGGAATTCAGGTCTTTCCGTACCTGGAGGACTGGCTCCTTACTGCCCCAACAAGGCATCTACTTTGCTCATGCAGGGATTTTTTCCTCAGTCTGGCGCCACTATTAGGATTAACCATCAACATGACCAAATCCTCTCTGAGCCCTACACAGGTGTTGGATTTTATAGGGGCGAGACTGGATTCCAGACAGATGCTTGCGTTCTTGACTCCAGATCGGCTTCGGAACCTGATGTTGCAAGTGCAGGCCATCCTTCAACTGCCAACTCCTTTGGCGGAATTGGTCCTGAGGGCTTTAGGATCTATGGCGGCTGCAATCCCTCTGCTGCCATTGGCCCGGCTGAACATGAGGGTCCTGCAGTGGACCCTCCAGGTACAATGGTCCCTGTCTCATCCCATTCCCTTAAGCAAGGTTTGCAGAAGGTCACTCGTATGGTGGCTCCAGTCCCCCAATCTCCACACGGGACGTCCCTTCACTACCACCGCCAGTCGACACAGTGACCACGGACGCTTCTCGCCTGGGGTGGGGGAGGGGGGCATTTTTCAGGCAGGACAGTCCAAGGCACGTGGAACGACGTAGAGACCTCTTTGCATATCAACGTCCTAGAGATGAGGGCGGTGCTTTTGACGTTGCAGGCACTACACAGCTCTCTCCCGGTAGGGATGATTGCAGTACAGACGGACAACATGTCAGTCGTATGGTACATCAACAAACAGGGGGGAACCAGGTCTTACCCCCTTTGCCGCGAGGCCATGAGAGTGTGGGAATGGGCGATTTCCACCAACCGCTTTCTCGTAGCAGCGCACATTCCGGGACTGTCCAACATCCTAGCGGACAGGCTGTCGTACTATCCTGACTCCTTACGAATGGTCTCTCGACCCTCAAGTTGCAGAGCAAGTATTTGCCCGATGGGGGCGACCTTGTTGCGATCTTTTTGCCTCTCCTTCAAATACCAAATGCAACGATTACTTCGCTCTGATCCCCCCTCCGTGGGAGTCCCCGAGAGACTCTCTAGTTAATGCTTGGCCTCCCGGTCTGCTTTATGCTTACCCTCCTCTTCCCCTGATGTTGAAATTATTGCAGAAAGCCAGTCAGTTGGGGAGCAAGATGATCCTCATTTCCCCATTTTGGCCTAGTCAGACGTGGTTCCCTTACCTAAGGTCTCACCTAGTGTATCCACCATGGATGCTGGATCCCCTCCCGGATCTCATTTCTCACCCTCTCGATCTTCCGACTCCGAACCTGGCCAACCTCAAGCTGACGGCTTGGTTGCTCCAGTTCCACTCCTCATAAGGACTCCCGGGATCTCATCACCTGTCAAAGCCATTCTAGTAGCAGCTCACAAGCCTTCCACCAGGAGGGTTTATCGGAGTAAGTGGAAACGCTTCTCCATCTGGGCAGAACACCGTTGTTTAGACCCTTTTACGGCCCCGATAACGTCGGTTCTAGATTTTCTAACCTCTCTCTTACACCAGGGGGCTAGTTCTTCCACAGTCAAGGTACAACTTGCAGCAATCTCATACTATCACGTGGGGCAAGAGTCTAGCCCTCTTTTATCACTTCCAAACTGTGTAAGACCTTCCTCAAGGGTACCTTCCTCCTTAGGCCTCCAGTCAAAGAGGTGGTACCTCCATGGAATTTATCCCTAGTTTTACAGGCCTTGACTGGTCCCCCTTTCAAACCGGCGGCCACGGTTGATCTCAAATTTCTTTCTTGGAAGACAGCCTTTTTGGTGACCATAACTTCAGCCAAAAGAGGATTGGAATTGCAAGCTTTGTCTCAAACCACCATATTTGGTCTTTCACCCGGATAGAGTTTACCTCGGGATCAATCCGTCCTTCCTACCTAAGGTATCTTCAGAAGCGAACATTAATCAATCTATCAATCTCCCAGTGTTTTTCCCCAACTTTCAAAACAAAGGAGAGTACAAGCTGCATTCCTTGGACGTACACAGATAGCTACGTTTTTATATTCATAGAACTGCTGATCATAACCAATCCCATCAGTGGTTTATCTCCTTTGCCAAAAGCAATTTCGGTAAGCCAGTTTCTAAAGTTTCTCTCTCTCGATGGATCTCGAGTTGTATTCTGTTAGCATATCAGAGCTCTGGAAGGCCTGCACCTCAAGGAGTCCATGCTCATTCGACTAGGGCCGTTGCCACATCGGCAGCCTTTCAAGCTTGGGTTCCCTTGGATGACATTTGTTCCGCAACCACTTGGGCTTCATCTCACACCTTTATCAGCCACTATAAAATAGATGTTGTCTCCCGAGGTAGAGCGCCCTTTGGCTCTGCGGTGCTCCGGAATATCCTTCCATGAAGGCCACCCAAGATTTAGGTAGCTGGGGAGACTGTCCCAAAGGTTGCTGACAAATGAAGTTCCTACTTCAGATTAAGAAGTTATGTACTCACCATAACGTTCCATCTGAGTAGGTATCTTCATTTGTTTGCAACCACCCCCCCTCCTTCCCCCTGACCAAAATTATCGTTCTTGAGGTTCTTAGCATCTGTTCCCTTTGGGACACTTATCAGCTGTGCTATGGGACAAACTTGATCTGAGGTCAGTCAGGGTAGGCAGGGGATTATGGGTAAAGGGAGGAGCTAGGAGCTCGGATTTATGCTGTGGTAGAAGTTGCTGGCTCGGATCCGATATCGGATCCGTATCCCAAAGGTTGCAGACAAATGAAGATACCTACTCAGATGGAACGTTATGGTGAGTACATAACTTCTTATTCATAACAGATGTCTTTCCATTTCACTGTTGCAGTATTCATTACCTTAGGGATCCAAAGCCTTTTCTTTAAGGTATGCCATAGGTCACATGTATGCCCCTCGCATAGCGTAGGGTATGATGGTGAAGTCTGGATGTACCATCCTTAGAACTTCTTTGCTCCTAGTCTGAACACTGTTGCTTGATTGCCGGTCTGAATGTCTGTTTCATTGCTAGCTCATCAAGCTGTTGCAGATAAGTGCCCAGCTGTTTTTTTTTTTTTAACTCTTTATTTTATTGTTGCTTGTAGGGTTTTATGTCATCCAGGAAGGGTAAATGCCAGTGTGGTAGATTCCCCATAAAGACTCCCATGAACAGTGTCTGTTTTGCCGTGGCACCTCGAGTGACCATACGTCCTATTCCATCTGTTAGGCCTTTGTATTTAAAACCCTCTGTAGTAGGCTCTCTTCTTTGGCACTGTATCATGAAGACCAGAGTCTTAAGGTTCTTGTGAAAGATGCAGTGGTGGAAACTTCCTGCTCAGAGAGACAGCTGTCAGTGAAGAAGGCCAAGAAGCCTATCCCGGAATTTTCTGCTGTTCAGCCTTCGCCGGATGTCTCTCCTAAGGCACTGCCCAGAGGTTCACCCGGCTATATCGTTGGATACTTCTGATGCAACCTGCTTGGAAGCTGGCAGGGATCAGACTTTAAGCATGTCCGAGGAGGCATTGCAGATGTCTGTTTCGGACATTCAGGGGGAACCACGACTGATTATTTCTGAGGGGCCTAGGGGTGTTCCTCAAATATTAGTCAGAGAAGAAGTTCCTACTACTATTATTGAATGCTGTCCTGGGTCAGAGATTTCCAAAAGCTATAAGGTGGATGTCCCATTGAAGAAAAAATGAGATTTAAACATAATGCTTCTAAGGCTGAGTAAATAGGCCTTCGCTCAGTGCTTTTTTAGTGCTTTGATGGCATTGAAACCTCCTCAGGGAGTTTGTTTCAACCCCCCCCCCAGTCCTCTACTCCGCTAAAAAGACCCAGGGAAAAGGATTCCTCTGAGGAGGAGCTGGATTTGGATGAGCAAAATTTTT